>NC_066584.1:7092791-7317791 GCF_024323335.1 Lathyrus oleraceus
TCCCTTCAACCTTGAATTGGCAAACAGGTTTGCGTATCTCTATTGTTTATACTTTCAATTGGCCATATCTACATATATAATGCATCATGATTAAATGTTGATATATAATTTGCTTTCGTATGGGAATTTAAATATGCCTGAATACCCTGAATGTTTGATCATGTTATTCCTGTGATAAAATGCCATAAAATTCAAAGTTCCTAACGTGGGGCTGTTTTCAAATTCAAAATCCGTGGCCGCTCGCTAGCACCTCGCTAGGCGAGCCTGGGGCGAGTATTCGCCTGGCCTTCGCTAGGCGAGGCAGAGGCGAACGAGACAGTAGCTGACTTTTCTATTCTGTTTTTTTTTATGTTTTATCATAGCCATGCATTATTCATCCTATCCTATTTATTGTTGTGATATTTCTCCGGTGTAATCTTCGATTGCACCCTGATTTGGTGTTCTGACATGTTTCTTTTTTTTGAGTTTCGTAAAGGTTCACATATCCCAGGAAAAGGTTATTGGCTAGGTATTCCACTTTATTTGTGGGATACCCTTGTGGAGTTTCACCCTAAATTAATTTTTAATGTATTAATTTCTAATGTATTAATTTTTTAATATATTATTTTTAATAATTTTAATGTGGAGTTTCATCCTAATTATATAATTAATTGTAAAACTTTGCCTTTGAATAAGTGATTTTGGACCTCTCTTTGTTGCCTTACGATTACGATATTACGGTCATGTCCCGCGAACGTGGGGATACCCTTAGCAAAGACCCTTCGGTTAAATCATCATAAAATAAATTATAGTCCCTCGGATGTTGCCTTCGAATATACAACTTTGTCCCTCGATGACCCTCCGATGTTGCCTACGGTTAAAAGATGATAGTCCCTTCGAATGCTAAGATATCCTCGTAACTGTTGCCTTCAATGACCTATCGATGACCCTACGATGACCCTTAAACATCCAAAGGATAAAACTACTTATTTCTCAATAATAAGGACAGTTTTACCCTCATAAGGATAGGAAATGCTCATAAAGACCTTGGGTCGGTATAACTCTTAATTGTTGGCTCACAATCTAAAAACAATTTTCACACCTCACACCTTTCAAAATATCTTTAGAAAATCACCACTTGGTATATATTCATACTAGAATCATTACCGAGTTATATTTTTCTAAACAATTTCCAAAACTAAACGAGATAACTACTTTGTATATATTCATACAAGAATCATTACAAAGTTAAATTCTCTTTTCAAAACAATTTTTCTAAACAATTCACAAACACTTTTTTTTTCAAAAATAATATAAGTGATCGAGCAATTAAGAGCCCATGGATAACCATGGATACAAAGGGTGCTAACACCTTCCCTTTGTATAATGTACCTCCCGAACCCAAAATCTAAATTAAGGTCTTTCCTGTTCTTTTCCACCTTTCCTTATTGGATAAAAGAAAAGTCGGTGGCGACTCTTGCTAACCGCGACATTGCGATTAAAACCACAAAAAGTCCAGTTCACCGTATGACAGAACTGGCGACTCTGCTGGGGACTATTACAAGAGAGGTTACCTTAAAAAACAAGATCACTTATTTAAAATTGTCTGATTTACTTTTAAGGGATTGCTTGGGTATTCTTGAGTGAAAGATCCTACACCCGGATCTAGTGTACCTTAGGTAAGTAGCAATAGATCATCGCGACTATCCGGCGTATACTGGAATGGTTAAAATGATGGGTACGGTTAATGTGACACTTTGGATGTCCTGATGTTCCTCATGTTTACTTGAGGAAAAATTTGGCATCTGCGTGGTGTCATTAAAGCATTAACCAGACTTTTAGAACCCTAATTGACTCATCCTGGCCATTAGAAAGTAGTGAGATAACTGGCTTCGGTTCCGACTGGAGTTGGTTGAGACTCGATACTACACTCTTTGAGATTGGACTTTAGGGAAGCTTCGGTCAACCACTTGGTGTTGCACTGAAGTGGACTTAAGGAAAGGTCAATGATTTGAGATCCTTCTAGAACCCGGTTACTATTCTAAGACAGGTTGAACCAACCAAACTTCAGTGGGGAGGGTATTTACCTATGGAACTCACGCAAGCCTTAAAACCTAGGAATGATGGTTGTGTGACTTGCTTGCGTTTGTTATTTATTTAACCTCATAACATCATAACATCATGGCATTGTACTAACCATTTCAAGGATTTAGGGATTTAACTCTGCTAAAAAAAAAACCAAAACAAAAGCAAAAACAAAAGAGAAAAGAAAAAAAAAAGCTCTTTTTGTTAGTTTATGCAAAGTTAAATCCCGAAAGTCCTTGAAAACATTTCATACATTGCATTGCATCGCATAACAGGTATTCTAAAGGATCAGTGTTCTCACGATTTTCCTATCAAACAGATTCCAGCAGATTCAAACAGATTGAACAATGGCTCTCGAACAAACTGTCAAAGATCTCCAGGCCCAGAATGCTCAATTCCAGGAAATGATGCTGAGCTTATCTAAGGGGCAGGAAGAACTGAAAGCTCTTTTGATGGAGAAGAAGAAGGACCAGAAACCTGTGGGTTACATCAACCCGGGGAGAAGGCTTAAGGGACAGGTTACAGGAGTCAAGATTAGAATTCCGAAGGATTCAGAAGAAGAGACCGAGAATGATTCGGAAGATGAGAATCCTAATCTCGTCAATTCTGAGGACGACGATGAAGATTATGAACATGAACAGTACTCTCCGAAGGATGATAAGTACAAGTTGCTGGAAGAACGTATGCTAGCTATGGAGGGGCAGAAAGTGCCCGGTCTGGATTTCGAAAACTTGGGTCTGGTCTCTGATGTGGTCATTCCCCGCAAATTCAAGGTTCCCATTTTCACTAAGTATGATGGTGCCTCTTGTCCTCAGATGCATCTAAGGGCTTATGTGAGAAAGATTCAGCCGCACACTACTGATAAGAAACTGTGGATCCATTTCTTCCAAGAGAGTCTGTCTGGCACACAGTTAGAGTGGTATTATCAGCTTGAGAGCTCTAACATCCGCACATGGACTGATTTAGCAACAACTTTCTACAAGCACTACCAGTATAATTCTGAGTTAGCGCCTACTCGGCTACAGCTACAAAATATGACTATGGGCTCTAAAGAAAGTTTCAAAGAATATGCTCAAAAGTGGAGAGATTTGGCTGGCAGAGTCAAACCCCCTATGACTGATCGAGAGTTAGTGGACATGTTCATGGGTACACTGACTGGCCCATTCTACAGCCATCTACTGGGAAGTTCCTCGTCAGGTTTCACTGAACTTATCTTGACAGGTGAACGGGTTGAAAGCGGCATTCGAAGTGGAAAGATACAGGCAGCTACTTCTGCAAGCACCAAAAAGTCCTATCAGGGAAAGAATGAATCAAATGCTGTGTACAGTGAGAGGAAGCATAACAAGAAGAATCGTGACCATACTATTGGGGCAGTTACAATTGCCGCACCGCCATCTCAGAACTTCCAACACAGACAAGACAGGTCGAGAAGACAGTTTACCAAGATCAATATGACTTTAACCCAAGCACTGCAGAGTATGTTAAAGGCCAATTTGATTACCCTCAGAGGCCCTCCTGCAAATCCCAACACTACTTCTCCTCGTTATAATCCCAACGCCAGGTGTGCCTATCACTCCGATAGCCCCGGGCATGATACGAATGATTGCTGGTTGTTGAAGAACAAGATTCAGGATATGATCGACGCTGGAGAAATTGAATTTGATCCTCCGGCGACCCCCAATGTCATCACAGCACCTATGCCTAATCATGACCAGAATGTTAATGTTGTGGACGACAATTCTCACGTTACTGACGTTGCTGATTTAGCATCTCCTCTCCTGATCGTTAAGAAGAATTTATTGCAAGCTGGTTTATTTCCAGGTTGTGCTGAAGATTGCGATCTCTGTGTACTCCGACCCAATGATTGTTTGAAGTTGAAGAACGGCATTCAACGGCTGATGGATGATCGTACAATTCTATTTGAAAGGGTTCCTAAGGTGGACAACTCTATTGAAGAGGTATCTGTGATTGCTAGGTCCAAAGCTCCAGTGAAGATTACCGCTACTAGAGTGCCTGTGAAGATTACCGCTGAGCCCAAAGTGGCTCCCCTGATTATTACCGCACCTGGCCCCGTGCCATATTCCTCCAGCAAAGCTATTCCGTGGAACTATGGAGGCGACGTTTACATCCATGGCATAAAGCAAGTTGGTAGTTCTGCTAATCCTAATGATATTGTGGGGACTAGTAAAGTTACTCGAAGTGGAAGGATCTACTCCCCAGAAATCTCACCTCCCGCTCCCGAAATTCGAGGAAAAAGACCAGTCAATCCTCCTCAGTCAGAGACATCGGTCGAAGTTACTTCTGAAGATGTTGCCAAACAGGAAATGGAAGAGATGCTGAAAATCATCCGTAAGAGCGATTTTGATGTAGTGGAACAATTGGGGCATACTCCGTCTAAAATCTCAATGTTGTCCTTGTTATTATCCTCTGAATCCCATGCCAATGCATTGATGAAATTCTTGAAGACCGCTCATGGGCCTCAAGAAACATCCGTCGATCAATTCGAACATTATGTTGCTAATTTGACTGTTGACAATGGCCTAGGCTTTTCCGATGCTGACCTGACGCCAGCAGGAAAGAATCACAATAAAGCTCTGCATATCTCCATCGAGTGTGAGGGGATCACCCTGGCTCACGTGTTGATCGACAACGGCTCTTCCTTGAATGTGCTCCCGAAAGCTGTACTCGATAAATTTGACTACAAAGGCATTGAACTGAAACCTAGTGATGTTGTGGTGCGTGCTTACGATGGTGCGAAGAGTGTTGTCTATGGTGAAGTGGTTCTCCCTATCAAGATAGGACCTCAAGTCTTCAACACTACCTTTCACGTGATGGACATTCGTCCCGCCTACTCCTGCTTGTTGGGGCGCCCTTGGATCCATGGGGCAGGTGCGGTAGCTTCGTCGCTTCATCAAAAGCTGAAGTATCCAATAGCAGGCATGGTTGTCACTGTATGTGGAGAAGAAGAGTATATTGTCAGTAGTGTGCAAGCCTTCAAATACGTCGAGATGGATGGTGAATTCTTTGAGACTCCTTCTCAGTCATTTGAAGTGGTTCCTCCACCCAGTCCTGTCCTTAAGCCAACTCCCCTTGTGCCCAAGGTTGTTCGTGCTCCCCCTGTCATGATCTCTCTGAAAGATGCTCAAGCCGCGATTGAAAATGGTGATCGTGCTGGTTGGGGTCAACTGATCAATGTACCGTACAAGTCTGATAAAGCTGGCCTGGGGTTTAACTCTGGAAAGATAGTCAAAAATCAGATTAATGCTATGGAAGATGCTGATAGTGATTGCGACTTGGATAGCTGGATTTTCCCAACAATTGGTGACGGACTCAACAATTGGAAGACTGAAGACATTATCTCGATTTCCTTTAGTCAGGAGTAATTGTTATTGTTTATTCTAGAATTGCAATTTTAATTTTCTTTTACAATCAAACTTCTTAAAGCATTGTGTCTATGCCCGAGGCACAATAGCTAATTTGTTAAGGGTTTTGTCATTTTCATAAGCATATTTATATTCAATAAATCAATGGACGTTTTGCATTCAAATATTGCGCTCTTTGTCTTTCCTATTATCTTTCAAACGAGCTATGTTTTCTTACACACACGCACGTAACGAATTGCAGATCCCTATCCACTCTGGATCCTGTTGATAATAGTTCTACTACTGTTCATTATGACTTTGAAAATCCGATCTACCGAGCCGAGGATGGAAGTGAGGAAGATTGTGAAGTACCTGGAGAACTTGCCAGAAGTACCTGGAGAACTTGCCAGACTGTTACTGCAGGAAGAAAGGACTATACAGCCGCATGAGGAGTCAGTTGAGACTGTAAATCTGGGTACCGAGGTGGACAAGAGAGAAGTCAAAATAGGAGCAGGCTTGGAAATCAGTGTCAAAAGAAGATTGATTCAAATGCTACATGACTATGTGGAGATTTTTGCTTGGTCTTACGAAGACATGCCAGGGCTGGATACCGATATAGTAGTGCATCGTTTACCGACGAAGGAAGATTGTCGTCCTGTTAAGCAAAAGGTTCGTCGCATGCGTCCTGAAATGTCCGAGAAAATCAAGGCCGAAGTCATGAAACAATTCGATGCTGGTTTTCTGGCGGTTACTTCTTATCCTCAATGGGTTGCTAATGTGGTACCAGTGCCAAAGAAGGATGGTAAGGTGCGAATGTGTGTGGATTACAAAGATTTGAATAGAGCGAGTCCCAAGGATGATTTCCCACTGCCACACATTGATGTTCTGGTAGACAACACCGCTCAACACAAGGTATTCTCCTTCATGGATGGATTCTCGGTTTAAACCAGATCAAAATGGCACCTGAGGACATGGAGAAGACTACGTTTGTGACGCAATGGGGCACCTTCTGTTATAAAGTAATGCCGTTTGGTTTAAAGAACGCAGGAGCAACGTACCAGCGTGCTATGGTGGTTTTGTTCCATGACATGATCCATCATGAAATAGAAGTATATGTGGACGATATGATAGCCAGGTCTCATACTGAAGAAGAACATCTCGATCATTTATACAAACTGTTTGAGAGGCTGAAGAAGTACAAGTTGAGATTGAACCCGAACAAATGCACCTTTGGAGTAAGATCCGGTAAACTCTTGGGCTTTATTGTCAGTGGTAAAGGGATTGAGGTTGACCCGGCCAAGGTGAGAGCTATTCAAGAAATGCCAGTTCCTAGTACAGATAAAGAAGTCAGAGGTTTCTTGGGACGCTTGAATTACATTGCCCGATTTATTTCCCATTTGACCGCTACTTGCAAACCCATCTTCAAGTTACTGAGAAAAAATCAAGAGATGATATGGAATGATGAATGTCAAGAAGCTTTCGACAAAATCAAGAAGTACCTCCAAGAACCTCCAATTCTGGTGCCACCAGTTGAGGGAAGACCTCTAATCATGTATTTAACCGTTTTAGAAAACTCAATGGGGTGCGTGTTGGGACAACATGACGAGTCCGGTCGAAAAGAGTATGCCATATACTACCTTAGCAAAAAGTTTACCGACTGTGAAACAAGATACTCACTGCTCGAGAAAACTTGCGTGCTTTGGCCTGGGCTGCTCGCCGACTAAGACAGTATATGTTGAATCATACCACTTTATTGATTTCTAAGATGGATCCTATCAAATACATATTTGAGAAACCCGCTCTCTCCGGAAGAATAGCAAGATGGCAGATGATCTTAACAGAGTATGACATCCAGTATACCACCCAAAAGCAATCAAAGGAAGCGTGCTAGCTGATCATTTGGCTCATCAAGCGGTGGATGATTACCAATCTATGAATTTTGAGTTCCCAGATGAGGATGTCATGCTTGTTACTGATTATGAAGAACCTGGACCGGATGAAGGACCCGAACTGGGATCCCGATGGACTATGGTTTTCGATGGTCTTCTAATGCATTGGGCAATGGTGTTGGTGTGGTAATCATTTCTCCCGAGGGTTACCATACGCCTTTCACTGCTAGACTATGTTTTCATTGTACCAATAATATGGCTGAGTATAAAGCATGTATTTTGGGACTCAAGGCTGCTATAGACCGGCGGGTCAAGTTTTTGAGTGTGTACGGAGACTCAGCCTTAGTAATCAGTCAGATCAAAGGAGAATGGGACACTAAGCATCCGAATCTCATCCCTTATCGAGAACGGGTGATGACATTAATCCCATACTTTGAAGAGATTACATTCGAACATATCCCACGAGAAGAGAATCAGTTGGCAGACGCATTGGCTACCATGTCATCTATGTTCAGAGTCAGATGGGACAATGAAGCTCCCAGGATCACCATTGAACGACTAGACGAACCGACATACTGTTACGAACTTAACACTGAGGGAGTACGGAAAAACCCTGGTTCCACGAAGTAAAAAGATATTTAGAAGCTCAGGAATACCCTGAAGGGGCATCCATCAATGACAAAAATTCCTGAGGAAGTTCTCCGCTAAGTTCTTTCTGAGTAATGGAGTATTATACAAACGTAACCACGATTCGACTTTGCTTCGCTGTGTGGATAAAAAGGAAGCAAAAGAGATTATGGAAGATATGCACAGCGGTATTTTCGGGACTCATTCTAGTGGACATACGATGGCCAAGAAGATTCTGAGATCAGGGTATTATTGGTCTACCATGGAAGCTGATTGCCATCATCACTCCAGAACCTGTCATAAGTGCCAGATCTATGCGGACAAAGTACATGTGCCTCCTGCTCCACTAAACGTGTTGACAGCCCCTTGGCCTTTTGCGATGTGGGGCATTGACATGATTGGAGAGATTAAACCTACTGCTTCTAATGGACATCGCTTCATCCTTGTTGCTATTGATTACTTTACAAAGTGGGTAGAGGCAGCCTCATTTGCTTCTGTCACCAAGAATGTGGTGGCACGATTCGTCAAGAATAATCTCATTTGCCGATACGGCGTTCCTGAAAGAATTATTACTGACAATGGTACTAATTTGAACAACAAGATGATTACTGAACTCTGCACGCAGTTCAAATAAAACACCATAACTCTTCTCCGTACCGGCCAAAGATGAACGGCGTCGTGGAAGCTGCTAATAAGAATATCAAGAAAATCATACAAAAGATGACGGTGACGTACAAAGACTGGCATGAGATGTTACCGTTTGCTCTTCATGACTATCGCACTTCAGTACGCACTTCGACAGGAGCAACTCCTTTTTCTTTAGTCTACGGAATGGAAGCCGTTTTACCAGTGGAAGTCCAGATTCCCTCTCTAAGGATCATGAAAGAGGCGGGCTTAGACGAGGACGAATGGATTCAGACTCGACTCGATCAGATAAATTTGATGGATGAGAAGAGACTTGCGGCTGTATGTCACGGGCAGATATATCAGAAGCGCATGACCAGGGCATTCAACAAAAAGGTCAAGAGACAAGTGTATCAAATTGGCGACTTGGTAATCAAATGCATCATCCTACCACAAACTGACCCCAGAGGCAAATGGACTCCCACATACGAAGGGCCATTTGTAGTTAAGAAGGTATTCTCAGGTGGAGCCATGATACTCGCTACAATGGATGGTGAAGACTTCCCACATCCCGTGAACGCGGACATAGTTAAAAAATACTACGCATAAAAGAGACCCGCTAGATCGACGTATCTAGGCAAAAGTAAGGGCATCCCGGCGAACCAAAAGGGTTCGGGCAAAAATTAGGGATATATAAAAAAAATGTACACCCGGCAAGTCGAAAACCTGAAAAGGCGGCTTGGGCAAAAAAGGGTATCCTGGTGGACTGAAAACCTGAAAAGGCGGTCCAGGCAAAAATTAGGGATTAAAGCGTATGACTATGTCCCGTTCTCAGTCAACTTTCATCCAAGTTCGAGGGACTGACCAAGCCAATCACTTCTATCCGACAGCAAGGGATGAGATGCTCGAAGACATAATGACAGTAGTAGGCTTAAAATCAATAGGACTTCTTCCACATAGCTTTCTCTTTGTTTTCGACAATTTCCTCTTACTAGGATTTCTGTCTCCTTGTACACAAATTGCCTGTTTATAGGCCTCCTTTCAAAATCAATACAACCCTCTTTCAAAAAAAGATGCTTTTGTTTTTACTTTTCTGTTTTGGTTGCGTAAATGTCCATTGATTTAATTTGAATTAATATGTGCATTTGAATATGACTGATGTTTACCAAAAATACATGCATAGAATAGCAATAGCAATTACTACCCGACTTCAGGATCAAGGAAAAGGTCTAATCATGCTTCCAATGAATCCGCTACCAATTCTCTTCCCCAGCAAGCCTGTTTTTTTTTCCTCAGAAAATGGCAGTATCCCCAGGCACAGCCAGTTACTCCCCAACAGAGGTCGGCGTCACCAGACAGATTGATCATCTCATCCATCCCCAGCCAGGCTCTGTTGAATATTTCCACCATCAGACAGAAATCAAGCATCCCCAGCCGAGAAAGGGTCATCGACACAAATGTCTCAAATCAGTAGATGGGGATTTATTTTCCCCAGTAGAGTCCCCAAGCAGAACTTCTCATACGCATAACTCATTCATTACATCCTTTCACAGCATACGCATGCATACAACATTCACATTTATTTTAGCATAACACGAAACATCTCATGCATCATGACATAGCATGAAGCTAACTTTTTCTTTGCAGGTTAATTATCCTCCTGATATAGTCAAAGTAGAAGGTTCATTCAGACAGACACCTTTATCAATCACATTCAAGATTCAGATACATATTTCAAATACAGTTCATGGGAACATTCATTCTGACAACACTTCGATATCCTCCTAACGATGGCATCTCTAAGCCCATCCCAGACATTTATTGCAAGTACAACATATACAGGTTATCAGATACAGCCTAACGTACGGTTCATTCTGATTCAGCCCAACATATGACTTCTTCAGCAACTCCAATGCGGTCTAACGTACGACCCATTTGGACCTTCAAATCCTCAGATGCTGCCTAGCGTACGGTACATTCAGGGGTGTAGTCTAGCGTACGACTACTTTCTTTTTCAGATGCAGCCTAACGGACGGCTCATTCTACAACTCGGATACGATCTAACGTACGATCCATTCTGAACTTCAACAACCCCAACGCGGTCTAACGTACGACCCGTTTGGATCTTACAACCCTCAGATGCTACCTAACGTACGGTACATTTCTGAAGTGTAGTCTGGCGTACGACTACCGCTTTCATCATCAGATGCGGCCTAACAGACGACTCATTCTGCGACGGTCTAACGTACGACCCGTTCGGATGTCCATCCCCTCAGATGCTACCTAACATACGGTACATTTCTGAAGTGTAGTCTAACGTACGACTACCCCTTTCATCATCAGATCCTACCTAACAGACGGTACATTTCTGAAGTGTAGTCTAACGTACGACTACCCCTTTTGTCATCAGATTCAGCCTAACGTACGGCTCATTCTGCAACTCAGATACGATCTAGCGTATGGTCCATTATGATCCTTTATCCCCAACAGCATATGACACACTCCGACTCCCCAGCGAAGTCGGCAGCCTAATGGATGACTCATTATACGGTCTAACGTACGACCCAGTGTGGCACCCATGTCTTCAAATTGGCCTAATATACGGCGCGATCTGAAGCTTTCGTCATCAAACCTCCCGGATGGCATCTTTAAGCCCATCTCCATCAAGACCAACTGTCGATTCTCAAGTGCAAATTTTTGGGGCATTCTAGTGTTCAATAATCTTCCACCTCCAGACCACGAATGGCGTATACACCATTCTAACTCTCTCGGTCCAAGAATATTGAACAGGGGCAGCTGTCATACCCCAAAATTTGCCCATTAATATTTCAAGACATTTTGCAAGGCATTCCGACTCATATATAACACTGATCTTGAAGAAACAAAGGCCCAGCTCACGGATGGCCCAATCCAGAAAATGGCCCAAACTGGCCTGTTCGCTACGCGCTCGCCTAGCGAAGCTGACAGACAACAAAAATTTCGGGCTTCATTCTGAGCCCAAAAAAAAAAAAAAAAAAAAAAAAACGAGAAACGAAAAAAAAAAAAAAAGAGAATTTTTTAATTAATTAATTAATTAATTAATTAATTAATTAAAATAAATAAATAAATAAAATATAACAAATTATTTTGGACTTGGGTCTCCCTCATTCCAAGCCCATTACCCACGAAATTAGTCTATAAATACTGAAGTTTCAGTAGGGGAGTTACACTTGGAGTTACACTGGGAGATTCACTGGAAAAAAGAAAGAGGAGGAGAACAGAGAAGAACGAATAGAAGTTTTGGCATAGGAACCCTGCCTACCCGGAGAATTCAGAGTAAAGAAACCCTGAAGGCAGCCCATCTGCACCGAAGCCATCGCCGTCCAATTCCCGCTGCCTAACTTATTCCGATACTACAAGTGGTCAATCCCTTCAACCTTGAATTGGCAAACAGGTTTGCGTATCTCTATTGTTTATACTTTCAATTGGCCATATCTATATATATAATGCATCATGATTAAATGTTGATATATAATTTGCTTTCGTATGGGAATTTAAATATGCCTGAATACCCTGAATGTTTGATCATGTTATTCCTGTGATAAAATGCCATAAAATTCAAAGTTCCTAACGTGGGGCTGTTTTCAAATTCAAAATCCGTGGCCGCTCGCTAGCACCTCGCTAGGCGAGCCTGGGGCGAGTATTCGCCTGGCCTTCGCTAGGCGAGGCAGAGGCGAACGAGACAGTAGCTGACTTTTCTATTCTGTTTTTTTTTTATGTTTTATCATAGCCATGCATTATTCATCCTATCCTATTTATTGTTGTGATATTTCTCCGGTGTAATCTTCGATTGCATCCTGATTTGGTGTTCTGACATGTTTCTTTTTTTGAGTTTCGTAAAGGTTCACATATCCCAGGAAAAGGTTATTGGCTAGGTATTCCACTTTATTTGTGGGATACCCTTGTGGAGTTTCACCCTAAATTAATTTTTAATGTATTAATTTCTAATGTATTAATTTTTTAATATATTATTTTTAATAATTTTAATGTGGAGTTTCATCCTAATTATATAATTAATTGTAAAACTTTGCCTTTGAATAAGTGATCTTGGACCTCTCTTTGTTGCCTTACGATTACGATATTACGGTCATGTCCCGCGAATGTGGGGATACCCTTAGCAAAGACCCTTCGGTTAAATCATCATAAAATAAATTATAGTCCCTCGGATGTTGCCTTCGAATATACAACTTTGTCCCTCGATGACCCTCCGATGTTGCCTACGGTTAAAAGATGATAGTCCCTTCGAATGCTAAGATATCCTCGTAACTGTTGCCTTCAATGACCTATCGATGACCCTACGATGACCCTTAAACATCCAAAGGATAAAACTACTTATTTCTCAATAATAAGGACAGTTTTACCCTCATAAGGATAGGAAATGCTCATAAAGACCTTGGGTCGGTATAACTCTTAATTGTTGGCTCACAATCTAAAAACAATTTTCACACCTCACACCTTTCAAAATATCTTTAGAAAATCACCACTTGGTATATATTCATACTAGAATCATTACCGAGTTATATTTTTCTAAACAATTTCCAAAACTAAACGAGATAACTACTTTGTATATATTCATACAAGAATCATTACAAAGTTAAATTCTCTTTTCAAAACAATTTTTCTAAACAATTCACAAACACTTTTTTTTCCAAAAATAATATAAGTGATCGAGCAATTAAGAGCCCATGGATAACCATGGATACAAAGGGTGCTAACACCTTCCCTTTGTATAATGTACCTCCCGAACCCAAAATCTAAATTAAGGTCTTTCCTGTTCTTTTCCACCTTTCCTTATTGGATAAAAGAAAAGTCGGTGGCGACTCTTGCTAACCGCGACATTGCGATTAAAACCACAAAAAGTCCAGTTCACCGTATGACAAGTTCACTCTTGAATTTTGAAATACATTTTTCGTTGCTACCTGTGATCAATAATTGATCTTCATATAAACAAAGGATAATTACTCCTTCACTTGTATCCGTCTTCACATACATTCCATGCTCAGATATACACACTTCTTGAAGCTAACATCCTTTAGGAAACCATCTATTCTTTTATTCCAAGCTCTTGGAGCTTGAATCAAACCATATATCACTTTCTTCAACTTGTAGAACTTCAGCTCTAGGTCTTTTTTAACAAAACCAATGGGTTGTTCTACACATTCCTACTCTTCAAGCGGTCCGTTCAAAAACGTGGATTTGACGTCGATTTGGTAGATAAGCCAATTGTGGTTATTTTTAATTCCAACAATAAGCCTAATGGTTTCAATCCTAGCAACTGGTGCAAATACCTCTTTAAAGTTTTTCTTTTCTTTGCAAAACCCCCTTAGACACCAATCGAGCCTTATGCTTGATTATCTCACATTTGGGATTTGCTTTCATTTTGAACACCCAATTCACACCAATTGGATTCTTTTATTTTGGTTCTCTCATGTTAATTATCCATGCAACATTCGAGTCTTTCTCTATAATCCTCTTTAGGTATCTTGATCAAGAGACAATTACATTTGAGGCAAGACTTAACAAAATTAGAAACTAGTATATCACACGCATTTTAAAGAGCTTGTGAAAAGGGATTAGTTTTGTGCTTGGAGTTGGGAATGAGGTTGAAGAGTAGTTTGAGGAAGAAGAGTCAACCATGGAAGGTCTCCATGCCGATGGTTGGCATCGAAGGAGTCCATGCAAATTCCATTTTATTCCAAACCCTAGAAGTGCAATAGTTTTCTTAAACTCTTGATTTCTCCAACTTTATTGATCATGCCAAGCATATGTAGCATGTATAATAATTTTATTCACAATTTGAGAATGTGAAGACAAAAATTCGAAAAGAAAATATGGTTCAGTCCAAACACAGTATATATAACATTAAAAACTCCAAAACACTTATTTTATAAAAACATGCAGAATAATTTTAACTCAAAAACAGGGTGTCACATCTTTTCTCAACATAAAACATCTTTTTCAAAAAACATAATAAAATAAAAAAACTCAAAACATCATTTTAACTTTAATTATCTTAAATTATAAATCATTTCATTTAAATAAAAGATGTTTAATTAAACAACTAGCAAAACCCAAATAGTAAAGGTAACCCATCCCAGTGTTACACTATCAGAGCGACACGTGAAACTAAAAAATATCAAAGCGATAAACCATAAAGAAGGCTACTACATCATCCTCTAACTCATCAACGATTAAGGCTCCTTTACCTGAGTATTTGTACCACAAGGGTAAAGAACAACACAGAAACAAACAGGGTGTGAGAATACCTTCATAAATGCTAATGGTGTATAAAACATCAAGGATAGCTTACTCAATCATCAAACATATAATCATCCATAATAATTATCATTCAGCAGTGCAAGTATGTATGCAATGCAATCAACACCTATACTCCAACGCATGTGGTACAATGTTTTTGATGTAAGAGTTATGTTACTGATTTATTCACCCACCAATGGTTCCTCTTCGAATAAAAACTCATCCCAAATCCCCATTTCTAAACTTGGAACTCATCATTGAACCTAAGTCTCAGACTTGTCATTGGTCTCCATTTATGAACCAGAAACTTGTTTCTGGATCGAAGTTTGTACACCTATCTCTGAAATACATGATGCATGAAATGAAATAAATAATACCAATGCAAAAATCATCATCAGTTCCTCTTTGAACCCACACCATATCCAATATTGTCGCTACCTGAAAAAATACAGTGTGCGAAAAAACAACCGGCGAAAGAAAATGACAGAAGAGTCGCCACCGTGCGTTATTTATCCCAAAGGAGGGAAAGGAAACGCTCGAAGTAAACCTGAAAAGAGGAAAGGAAAAGACAAGGTCTCGCAACCAAATCTTGGATTCGGGAATCGGTTATGCGAAAGGAAGGTATTAACACCCCTACGCATCTGTAGTACTCTACGGGATCCATTTTTGTAGTTCTTGTCTAAAGGGTGTGAGTTTATCTTGTGCTGTTTACTAAAAAAAGGGTTAAATGAAAATGACTCGCGCGGATTTCGCATCCACTGCATACGTATCTCATCTGAATATGAGAATCAGAGTCTTCGTAGCTCGACTGACCTATGGGTTGGGGGGATGTGTGCTCGCTAAGACATCGCGTCTTATGCCTACGTATCTCATCTGGAATGAGAATCAGAGCAAGCCGTAGTTTGGCTAACTACGGGGTTAAGGATTATGTTTTGGGGGCGGACGACGTTACTACGCAATCTACCGGATGCTCGACCTTTGGAGACTTACTCACCTGTAGTAGAAGGAGTAAACGTGTGTTTAGGAGAAGAAAAATCAATGAAGGGTTAGGGTTTGGGATGCTCATGCAAAAAGGCAGTCCTTGACGAAGGAACCGCGCTACCTGCGGGGATACGAACACATACAAAACAAACATGTATAAAGTAAATGTGCCAACAAGGCAATCATAATAAATATCCCAAATGGTATCCCACAAGCAAAGTGGAATATCCAGCGAGCTATCCCTGCAAAAGTCATGTGAGCCTTCACAAAAACTCAACAAAAGGGTTAGTGAAACAAGATAAGGATTAGGAGAAAACATGTTATGACAAACGTAAGTCAGATTAGAGCAAAACAGTATGGTTTTTCATGGATAACAGTATGGTTTCAGAAACCTCAAACCATGTGGCATACACTTCAGAAATTAAACGATTAAGCATTCAAGGCATTATTTATACATTCATACATAATTATGAACCCGTGGGCAAAAACCTAATGAAATTCATCCATCATACCTCAAACATCCAGAGTATTCAACTTCAAAGCACAAAGGTAATGGGAATAAGGGAAAACCTGATTGGAGAGATCGGTTGAAATCAAATGGCACAGCTGGATTTGCAAACCAATGTTAGGGTTTGCTTGAGCTGAAAGTGTGTGAGTCAGAATGAACCTTTCAGAGTTGCCTGGAGGTTGCTCTGAACTCTGTTAGCTCTTCTCTCACTATCTTTTTCCCCAGGGTTCTTCTCTCACTATCTTTTTCCCAGACAGGGTAATAGGAATAAAATGCCTTTTGTTTCACTGAAACTCTGAATTTATAACCTGATTTTTGTGGACCTGTGGGCTCAAATGAGAGAGGTCCAAGTCCAAGATTTTTTCTTTTATTTTTTTTATTTTTTTTATTTTTTTTATTTTTTTTTCAAAACACGTGGGCTTCGCCTAGCGAGCATTACAGCTCATGAACAAACCTTTGCTCCTTCAAGATTAACGTTTTGACTGACGAATAGGCCCCTGTTGGAAGTAACTCAAGTCTTTCCCTTGTGTTGACTGATCATCTAAATAGAGCCCACAAAGTGTCCTGGATGATGTTCAAGCTTCTTGGATCCGATTCCGATTGCCATGATGAAATGCAAATGCTAAATGACCTAAAAATGAATGCATGCATGAGGTGTAAAGCGTATGCTTCCAGGAAAAATGAAGGGTAAATTTTGGGGTATTACAGCTGCCCCTATTCAATCAACTGGAGACCTGGAAAGAAGATAGCAGCGGCTTTTGTGCTTTCGAGGTATCAAGGGATTGAATACAATAAAAGCCCGAAAATTTGCACTGAAGTGAAGTGAAGTAACAATGCCTGTCAAAATCGGCAAAGAGGTGGTCTTGAAAGAAGAATCTGTCTGGTACGGTGAGAGTCAGTCTGAATACCGAAAAAGAATGTTAACCTGAATACCAAAATAAATGGTAACACAGAAATAACCATGGCCTGAATGCCGCTCATCAGTCTGAATACCGAAAAAGAATGTTAACCTGGATACCAAAATAAATGGTAACACAGAAATAACAATGGCCTGAATACCGCTCATCAGTCTGAATACTGGAAATGACTTCGATCTGAACATCGGGAGATATGAGATTATTAATATCAGTCTGAACACCGAGAGGCTGGCCTGAATGCCACAAGTTGTGTCGATCTGAACGTCGAAAACTTCTTCGATCTGAACATCGGAAAATTGGCCTGAATGCCCCAAGTTGCATTGACCTGAACGTCAGAAACTTCTTCGATCTGAACATCGGAAAACTGGGCTGAACGCCACAAGTTACATCGACCTGAACGTCAGAAACTTCTTCGATCTGAACATCGGAAAATTGGCCTGAACGCCACAAGTTGCATCGACCTGAACGTCGGAAACTTCTTCGATCTGAACATCGGAAAACTGGCCTGAACGCCACAAGTTGCATCGACCTGAATGTCGGAAACTTCTTCGATCTGAACATCGGAAAACTGGCCTGAACGCCACTTCGGTCTGAATACCGGAAACTTCATGCCTGTCAGCATCGGCAGAAATAGGGAACGATAATAGAGGCGGCGCATGGGCCAGTGGCACTTGCTGGGGATAACAAAGGTAAGTCATGAACAATCTTCAGTCTGAGTACTGGAAACAACTTCTGACTTATCACTTGGGATACCGAGAATGTTTTATGCTTACATGCGTATGTTTGAACTTTTCAATGGCGTAATGCTCCATGAAAATGGAAATGCTACGCGATTTGGGAGGATGCAATGCAATATGATTCTACATGCAGGGATGCGAAATGTTGGGTAGAATGCCAAGCTGAGGCAACGGGATCTGCTGGGGAAATGATCACCATCTTCTGGACCCTGGCAAGGCTGCTGGAGATGCATAGCACAAAGAATTCTGTGGGGAAATGACCCGCCACACGGTGTTCTAGCAATAACGAAATACCGAGATTCTGACTAGGGAGAGAACGACACTGAAAACCTGTTGTTGGGGAAAGCGATAGTGGTTCTGGCAACCACGATTTGCGAGAGATGACTCAGCAGGGGAAGCAAACACCGATACGGTACCGAGGTTCTGCTTCAAGGAAAGAAACCATGGATCTGGCATTGGGATTATCGATCTGGCCTCGAACTCTGAGGAGCAGCCGCTTCTGTTAGGAAGATACAGTCTGGCACTGTCAACTCCGCTGGGGGTATATAGTCTGACACTATCAACTCTACTGGGGAGTGTATAATCTGAAACCACCGCTTGGGGGGAGGTACAGTGGTGAGAACCTGCTGGGGATTGAAGAATCCAACGCTCTGATCAGCTCTGCAGGGATAAGATACCGAATTCGTCTGTTGGCGACTTCACTGGGGAAAACATTCACGATCATCTGCAGGGGATTTTAAGGAAATGCCCCGAGGGTACCTGTTCTGAATAGACGATCCAAAGCACTTAAAATTTGCAGCAGTTTTAAATGTTTATTAAGCATGTACCTGCAAAGCTCTTATGTGTCATGATGCAATGTTTACCAAAAATTCGGACGTCATTTTTGCAAACAAAACAGAAAAATGAAAATGAAAATAGAGATATACCGAATAACATGATTTTATTGATTGAACGGCCTCTGAATAGGCATTTACATCAGGAAGCAATCCCTGGAAAGAGGTAATCGCACAACAGATAAAAACAAACATTAATCTAATGGCAATGTGAAATGGATTTCTATTGGGTTCCAATTCTGCTATGACTTGCTCGTCTTCAAGATCCTCCAGATGATCAACTTTCTAAAAGAGTGATTGGACTGTTTCCTATCCTTCAAAAGTTTCCCGTCATTGACACGAGATGAGATTCAAAACTACTCAGAACGCAGTCATTCGCTTAATCCCTAACTTTTGCCTAGATCTCCCTTTTCGGGTTTTCAATCCACCGGGATACCCATTTTTGCCTAAGTTGCCTTTTCAGGTTTTCAACTTACCGGGTGTACAATCTTTTCACTTTTAATCCCTAATTTTTGCCCGAACCTTTTTCATTTTCTTGGTTCGCCGGGATGCCCATTTTTGCCTGGACTACTCTTTTTATTGTCCAGCGGGTCTATTTCATGCGAAGTATTTTTTAACTGCGTCTGAGTTCACCGGGGAAGTGAAGTTTTCACCATCCATCGTTGCAAGCATTAAGGCCCCACCATCAAAAACCTTGATGACACTATACGGTCCATCATAGTTAGGAGTCCACTTGCCCCTGTGATCTGTCTGAGGAGGAAGGATCCTTTTCAACACCAAATCTCCGACCTGGAAGCATCGAGGACGCACTTTCTGATCAAAGGCTCTCTTCATCCGACTTTGATACAACTGCCCATGACAAATGACTTCCATTCGCTTCTCTTCGATAAGACTCAACTCATTGAACCTTGTTCGAATCCATTCAACTTCGTCTAACTTGACATCCAACAGAACTCTTAGAGAAGGAATCTCCACTTCAACAGGTAGGACTACTTCCATACCATACACAAGGGAGTAAAGGGTTGCCCCGGTCGATGTACGTAATGAAGTACGGTACCCATGCAAGGCGAAGGGTAGCATCTCATGCCAATCTCTGTACGTAACGACCATCTTTTGCACAATCTTCTTTATGTTCTTATTTGCCGCCTCAACAACACCGTTCATCTTAGGGCGGTAAGGGGAAGAATTGTGATGCTGAATGTTGAAGTTCTGGCACAACTCCTTCATCATTTTGTTGTTAAGATTAGAACCATTATCAGTAATGATTCTTTCGGGAATCCCATAGCGACAAATGATTTCTTTCTTGATGAATCGGGCAACCACATGTCTGGTGACCTTCGCAAATGACGCTGCTTCGACCCACTTGGTGAAATAGTCGATGGCAACAAGGATGAAGCGATGCCCATTGGAAGCGGTCGGCTCCATCTTTCCAATCATATCGATGCCCCACATAGCGAAAGGTCACGGCGAAGACATCACATTCAAAGGATTCGGCGGCACATGCACCTTATCAGCATAAATCTGGCATTTATGGCACTTTTGAGCATATTTGAAACAATCAGATTCTATGGTCATCCAGTAATAACCTGCTCTCAACAATTTCTTAGCCATTGCATGTCCGCCGGCATGAGTACCGAAGGAGCCTTCATGAACTTCCTGCATTAACATGTCTGCTTCGGGTCTGTCCACGCATCTGAGCAAAACCATGTCGAAGTTCCTCTTATAGAGAACATCGTCTTTGTTCAAGAAGAAACTGCCTGCCAATCTTCTCAAAGTCTTTCTATCATTGTTGGATGCCCCTGCAAGGTACTCTTGATTCTTCAGAAAACACTTGATGTCGTGATACAAGGGCTTGTCATCAACTACCACTTCAGCAGCAAACACATACGCGGCCCTATCAAGGCGCATAACATCGATCCTGGGAGCATGGTTCCAACGGATCACCGTGATCATGGAGGATAGAGTAGCAAGAGCATCTGCCATTTGGTTCTCATCATGAGGTATATGGTACAACTTTACTGTTGTGAAGAAAGTCAACAGTCTTCTCGTGTAATCTCTGTAGGGGACCAGAGTAGGCTGGAGAGTG
The DNA here is from genome assembly GCF_024323335.1 of Lathyrus oleraceus. Taxonomy (NCBI): domain Eukaryota; kingdom Viridiplantae; phylum Streptophyta; class Magnoliopsida; order Fabales; family Fabaceae; genus Lathyrus; species Lathyrus oleraceus. The sequence continues at coordinate 7,113,717 of NC_066584.1, forward strand.
TTCCAATCACCATTCACTTGATTGATTACCAGAGCTGAATCTCCGAAGATGTCCAAAGTCTTGATTCTCAAATCAATGGCTTGCTCAATACCCAAGATACAAGCTTCATACTCAGCTTCATTATTGGTGCACTCGAAAGTCAGACGAGCGGTGAAAGGCATGTGGGCACCTTTCGGAGTTGTAATGACAGCACCAATTCCACTTCCTCTGGCGTTGACGGCCCCATCAAACATTAAAGTCCACTTTTCGTCTGGATCAGGTCCCTCTTCAACAACTGGCTCTTCACAGTCTTTCATCTTGAGGAACATGATGTCTTCATCTGGAAAATCAAACTTCATCGGCTCATAATCTTCAACCGGCTGTTGAGCAAGATAGTCTGACAGAATACTCCCCTTGATGGCTTTCTGGGAAGTATACTGGATGTTGTACTCTGTCAGTACCATTTACCAACGAGCAACTCTTCCGGTGAGAGCTGGCTTCTCAAATATATACTTGACTGGATCCATTTTGGAGATCAGTAAGGTTGTGTGAGACAGCATGTATTGTCTCAATCGCTTAGCAGCCCATGCCAGTGCACAACATGTTTTTTCAAGCATTGAGTATCTCGACTCGCAATCTGTGAATTTCTTACTCAGGTAGTAGATGGCATGCTCTTTCCTACCTGTCTCGTCGTGTTGACCGAGAACACAACCCATGGAATTGTCTAGTACTGTCAAATACATAATCAGCGGTCTTCCTGGGACCGGAGGCACAAGGATAGGAGGATTCTACAAATACTCTTTTATCTTCTCGAACGCCCTTTGACAATCATCATTCCACCTGATAGCCTGATCTTTTCTCAACAATTTGAATATTGGCTCACACGTGGCTGTTAGGTGAGAGATGAACCTTGCAATGTAGTTCAACCTCCCTAAGAAACCACGGACTTGTTTCCCTGTTCTTGGCTCAGGCATTTCCTGTATCGCTTTCACTTTGGTCGGATCCACCTCAATCCCTTTTTCACTAACAATAAAACCCAATAGTTTTCCAGATCTCACCCTAAAAGTACACTTGTTCGGATTAAGCCTCAGCTTGAATTTCCTCAAACGCTCAAACAGTTTCTGCAAATTCACCAAATGTTCTTCTTTTGTCTGAGATTTGGCAATCATATCATCAACATAAACCTCGATTTCATGATGAATCATATCATGGAACAGAGTCACCATCGCTCGCTGATATGTTGCTCCGGCATTTTTCAGACCAAACGGCATCGCCTTGTAGAAGAAGGTGCCCCATGGGGTTATGAATGTTGTCTTCTCCATGTCTTCTGGTTCCATCTTAATTTGATTATAGCCAGAAAAGCCATCCATGAAGGAGAATACCGAGAACTGAGCCGTGTTATCCACCAAAACGTCAATGTGAGGTAAGGGGAAATCATCTTTAGGACTAGCCTTGTTCAGATCCCGGTAGTCAACACACATCCGTACCTTTCCATCCTTCTTAGGTACCGGAACGATATTTTGCAACCCATGGCGGATAATTTGTGACTGCTAGAAACCCTGCATCCAACTGTTTTTGCACTTCTTCCTTTATCTTGACAGCCATCTCTGGTCTTGTTTTTCTGAGCTTCTGCTTGACCGGAGGACAACCTTCTTTGAGCGGCAAGCGATGTACCACGATGTCTGTGTCAAGCCCTGGCATGTCCTGATAAGACCAAGCGAAGATGTCAACATACTCTTGCAGCAATTCAATTAACCCCTTCTTCATATTGTCTTCCAAAGCAGCCCCTATCTTGATTTCTCTCTTGGCGTCCTCAGTGCCGAGATTAATCACTTCAACAGACTCTTGATGCGGTTGAATGACCCTTTCCTCTTGTTTTAATAACCTGGTAAGTTCTTCAGGGAGTTCACAGTCTTCATCACCCTCTTCTTCAACTTGAAAGATTGGATTTTCAAAGTCGAAGCGAGCCATAGCAGAACCGTTATCAATAGGATCCGGTGATGTGCATCTGCATGAGTGATGGTATGTGCTTATGAGTGTGGAAAAAAAAAGTGGAAACTAAACAAAACATTGCCATTTTTTTTTTGAAAAACTGCAAAAATAGAAAGACATGAAACAAAATATTTGAATGCAAAAAGACGTCCTTTATTTATGATAAAAAATGCAAGTGTCACATAGATGAGCCCTACAATGAGTCATTACGCCCTGGCGGAACGTAAGACTTGGATATGCATGAATAAACAAAGAAAATTACTCCTCCAGACAAGTGGCTTGGACAATCTCCTCAGAAGACCAATTGTTGAGAACTTCACCCGGGATCCTCGGACGCACCCAGTTATCGATGTCGCAATCACTATACCCATCTTCATTGTTGACCGTAGAGACTAATTTGACTTCTTCTTCAACCATGTTAACGTTGGCTCCACCATGCTGGGGCATGGGATTGTTGACGACATTAGGAGCTGGTGCAAAGTTAACGGCCTTTGAATCAATGAGGTCCTGAACTACGTGCTTAAAAGCTTTGCAATTCTCAATATTGTGGCCAGGTGCCCCAGAGTGGAAGCTACCCCTAGCATTGGCGTCATAACCCACCGGAAGCCTACCAACGGGAGGAGCCAGAGTGCGCAACTGCACAAGTTGTAGTTGTTGAAGACTAGATAGCAACTGAGCGTACGACATTGGAAGAGTGTCGAAACGCCGGTCCATCGTCCTTGGCCTCGGTTGATAGGCGGGTCTGTTACCCGGTTGTTGTGGTTGGTACTGAGCTGGTTGACGTTGTGGTTGTTGTTGTTGTAGTGGTGCTACAGCTGGAATGGTCACAGCCGCAACATACGGTTGCTGATGATAGTTCTGAAAGTTATTCCTCCGGTTATCCATGTTCTGATAAGAAGATATGGCACTTGCATCCCCTTCTCTCCTCTTCTGTCCTTGAATGAACGGCTTCTTCACCCTTGATGAGGATCCACCTCCACTCTGGGTCTTGTATGTCCTCAGGTAATTCTCCACCCTCTCTCCGGTAGAGACTACATCAGCAAAATTGGAGGCATTGCAACCCACCAGGCGCTCCAAATAAGGTCCTGGCAGAGTGTTCATGAACATGTTATCCATTTCCTTCTCCAACATAGGAGGTTGAACACGGGAAGATGTTTCTCTCCAGCGTTGAGCGTATTCTCTGAAGCACTCATTGCTTTTAAGAGACAGATTTTGAAGTTGAGTTCTATCCGGAGCCATGTCTGCGTTATACTGATACTGCTTCACGAAAGCCTCAGCCAAATCCCTCCAGCAACGGATGTGGGCTCTGTCCAGCCTCATATACCATTCCAGGGATGCCCCAACTAGGCTGTCCTGAAAAAAGTACATAAGAAACTTTTCGTCATCGGAGTATGCAACCATTTTACGGAAATAGGCTTGCACATGGGTCTTCGGGCAAGAGTTGCCATTGTATTTGTCAAATATCAGGACCTTGAATTTTGGTGGCACTCTCACACCTGGGACCAGCCCCAAGTCAGCAACATCTACTCCCAGAGGATTCTATCCTTCCACTGCCTTCAACCTCTCTTCCAATCTTCTAAACATGGGGTCCACACCATGACCCATACCAAAGTCTTCCTGCAGCAGGGGGAACTGATCATCATGAACAGGCTGTTGACCGGAGGTGACATGTAGGATTGGGATAGGCCCGGGTCCATTGGGTCCATTAGCCTCTCCAGCTGGAGGATTAGTCATCGTCTCTGGTTGAGCAGGGGGATTCCTCTGTATCATCTGCCTGAGCTCTTGTTGTCCATGAGCCACCCCTTGAATCACATCCATGAATTGATTCATGCGGATTTTCATCTCGGCGAACTCTGCCTGTAGGCTTTCCATTACTCTCTGTTGGTTTCTGCGGGTACCGTACCGGTGAATTCCTGGGTCAGCTATCCTGCTGATGGAACACCAAACAAATTGAGAACACTGTGGCGGTACCTGTTATGCAAGACATGCTAATGAATATGTAAATGCAATGACATGTTTATAAATTCCAAAGGTATTCTACCCCTTGATTCCAGTCTCTCGATAGATAAACGATGTAAAAAAAAAGACTAAGCCGTTGATGAGAACCAAGAAAATTCCGACTAGAATCAAGTAGAAGATATAAACCCCACAGAAATGGATAAACATGTGTGAATGATTATGAATGCAAAATGATGTGATGCAAAATGATGTGAATGCAGTGCAGTGGAATGGGAATCAGGATCGCTGTATCTGCTTGAACATCTGTCAGGTTGCATTGTCTGGAGAGAAATTTAGAGCACACCAAACAAAGGTCATGGGATGGATCATGTTATCCTTAATATCAACCACCCATTTTGGTGGATTATGGTTTACACCTTATCAACACCCAAGTTTCATTGATATTAAGGATACCTGATCGGATCAACCATGAATCAAGGGTTTGTTGCAAGTCACGAGCATGGAGTTTAGGTTAAGAACCACCCAAAAGGAGTGTACTAAGGTTTAAACCTGCCAAACATGTTCTACAAAAGGTTCCCATAGTCATAATCCCATCTTTCGGATATTATCGGAGGAACGACTACTCGTATTCCAAAAATATTCTCAAGAGAGACTCTTATGCGTGTAGTATCACGTAACAATCGTATCAAATCTTACACTTGAACGACTTTCGCACTACGTCCTACGAATAGGCCAAGATGGGTTTGGTAAACTAAGGTCCTCGGCTTCTAAGGTCTATATTGGAAAAAGTAATGTCTAACCACAACTTACTTGGGTATAGAACTCATCTCACAAAGATCACCAAGCAGCCATAGCCAGCCAACAGATACAACAATGATATGTACACAATGCAATAAGGTAAAGCAGGTAAATAAATAACTGTACAAAAGCATGAACACCAATAAACAAACAAACTACAAAAGCTAGGAGGGACTCGCTTAGGGAAACCGGGTCCCCAGCAGAGTCGCCAGCTGTCGCAACCTGAAAAAATACAGTGTGCGTAAAAACAACCGGCAAAAGAAAATGACAGAAGAGTCGCCATCATGCGTTATTTATCCCAAAGGAGGGAAAGGAAACGCTCGAAGTAAACCTAAAAAGAGGAAAGGAAAAGACAAGGTCTCGCAACCAAATCTTGGGTTTGGGAGTCGGTTATGCGAAGGGAAGGTATTAGCCCCCCTACGCATCCGTAGTACTCTACGGGATCCACTTTTGTAGTTCTTGTCTAAAGGGTGTGAGTTTATCTTGTGCTGTTTACTAAAAAAGGGGTTAAATGAAAATGACTCGCGCGGATGTTGCATCCACTGCATACGTATCTCATCTGAATATGAGAATCAGAGTCTTCGTAGCTCGGCTGACCTATGGGTTGGGGGGATGTGTGCTCGCTAAGACATCGCGTCTTATGCCTACGTATCTCATCTGGAATGAGAATCAGAGCAAGCAGTAGTTCGGCTAACTACAGGGTTAAGGATTATGTTTTGGGGGCGGACGACATTACTACGCAATCTACCGGATGCTCGACCTTTGGAGACTTACTCACCTGTAGTAGAAGGAGTAAACGTGTGTTTAGGAGAAGAAAAATCAATGAAGGGTTAGGGTTTGGGATGCTCATGCAAAAAGGCAGTCCTTGACGAAGGAACCGCGCTACCTGCGGGGATACGAACACATACAAAACAAACATGTATAAAGTAAATGTGCCAACAAGGCAATCGGAATAAATCTCCCCAATGGTATCCCACAAGCAAAGTGAAATATCCAGCGAGCTATCCCTGCAAAAGTCATGTGAGCCTTCACAAAAACTCAACAAAAGGGTTAGTGAAACAAGATAAGGATTAGGAGAAAACATGCTATGACAAACGTAAGTCAGGTTAGAGCAAAACAGTATGGTTTCAGAAACCTCAAACCCTGTGGCATACACTTCAGAAATTAAACGATTAAGCATTCAAGGCATTATTTATACATTCATACATAATTATGAACCCGTGGGCAAAAACCTAATGAAATTCATCCATCATACCTCAAACATTTAGAGTATTCAACTTCAAAGCATAAAGGTAATGGGAATAAGGGCAAACCTGATTGGAGAGATCGATTGAAATCAAATGGCACGGCTGGATTTGCAAACCAATGTTAGGGTTTGCTTAAGCTGAAAGTGTGTGAGTCAGAATGAACCTTTCAGAGTTGCCTGGAGGTTGCTCTGAACTCTGTTAGCTCTTCTTTCACTATCTTTTTCCCCAGGGTTCTTCTCTCACTATCTTTTTCCCAGACAGGGTAATAGGAATAGAATGCCTTTTGTTTCACTGAAACTCTGAATTTATAACCTGATTTTTGTGGACCTGTGGGCTCAAATGAGAGAGGTCCAAGTCCAAGATTTTTTCTTTTATTTATTTATTTATTATTATTATTATTATTATTTTCGTTTTTTTTTCAAAACACGTGGGCTTCGCCTAGCGAGCATGACAGCTCATGAACAAACCTTTGCTCCTTCAAGATTAACGTTTTAACTGACGAATAGACCCCTGTTGGAAGTAACTCAAGTCTTTCCCTTGTGTTGACTGATCATCTAAATATAGCCCACAAAGTGTCCTGGATGATGTTCAAGCTTCTTGGATCCGATTCCGATTGCCATGATGAAATGCAAATGCTAAATGACCTAAAAACAAATGTATGCATGAGGTGTAAAGCGTATGCTTCCAGGAAAAATGAAGGGTAAATTTTGGGGTATTACAAATATAAGGCCACCACAGTAGTTCATCTCTAAATTACACGCCTCAACATAAATATCACAATACAAGGCCACTACAATAGCTCTTATTTGAGCTACATAACTCAACTTGATTCAACATGAATTTATAATTACAATTCCGTAGTATTTATAATTAAATAATTACTTTGCAATACTTATTAATAGAATAAAGATAGCACTACGCATCCCTAAGCATTGAATATGGTCAACTCATAACTCAACAAAGTTCAGAACTGACTCTTTCACTTTTTACTCAAGGATTACGAGTCACAAGGCATACTCTAACCTTAACTCAACTATTCATCAACTCCTCTGAACATGTCAGATAACTCAAAAACTCAACCCTCTTGACACACATAACACCCCAAACACATCAACATAACTCAATAACTTACTCATAACTCTAAATATATCACGTGACTCATAACTCAACCCCTTTTATTCAACTCGACTCTAAAAATATCAAATTCCTCAAAATCAACTCTAAGAATGTCAAATACTCCAAACTTAACTCTAAACATATCAAATAATTCAAATTCAAGTTATTTATAAATATATTCAAATTCTTTAAGTCACTCCAAGATTTTCCTAAAATCCTGGCCTTAACTCTAAAATTGTCTCACTATAATAAGGTTTCTCTAAATCCTTAACTTAACTCTAAAAGAGAATGTCTAACTTCACAATAGCACCAAAAACTATAGACTTATTATAAAACTATGAAACTTTCCAGCTTAAAAGCTTGTTAAACTCTCTTTCTAACACAACTGACTGCACCTCAAACGGACTTACAAAACTTAAGTAACGCGTGAAATAAGATGACCAACGCAAGACTGAAATTTGACTACGTCTCTGGTATAAAAACCAGAGAACTACTACTTTTGTAGCGCTCTTTGTACCAATTTATCCACTTCAAAAGAAATATTGTTGTGTTAGCTTTCTAACACAACTGAAGGTACCTCAAACGGACTTATCCATCCACAAAAGGTTTTGATATCATAGTTATGTTACTGATTTATCCATCCACAAATGGTTTCCCTAAACCTAGTTCCTCTCTAAACAAAAACTCATCTCAGATCCTCACTTATGAACCTGGAACTCGTCATTGGACCGAAGTCTGAAACTCGTCACTGGTCCCCACTTCTAAACCAGAAGCTTGTCTCTCGACCGAAGTCCATACACATATATCCAACATACATGATGCATGAAATGTAACAAACAATACCAATGAAAAATTCAGCATTAGTTCCTCTATGAACCCACACCATCACCAAAATAAGGCCACCGCAGTAGTTCTTCTCTAAACTACACACTCAACATAAATATCATCCATATAAGACCACCGTAGTAGCTCCTCTCTGAACTACATATATCAACATAATTCATCAGGAATTCATAATTACAACTCCATATTTATAGTTAAATAATTACTCCAAAATACTCATCAATGGGGTAATAATAGCACTACACAACCCTAAGCATTCAACATGGTCAACTCATAACTCAACAGAGTTCACAACTAACTCTTCCACTTTTCATTCAAGGATTATGATTCACAATGAGTACTCTAACCTTAACTCAACTACTCATCAACTCGACTTTGAACATGTCAGATAACTCAAAAACTCAACCCTCTTGACACACACAATACTCCAAACACATCAATATAACTCAATAACTTACTCATAAATATAAACATATCAAGTGACTCAGAACTCAACCCCTTTTACTCAACTCGACTCTAAAAATATTAAATACCTCAAAATAAACTCTAAGAATGTCAAATACTCCAAACTCAACTCTAATTCTTCATGCTCAACTCTAAATATATCAAATACCTCAAACTCAACTCTAAGAATGTCAAATACTCCAAACTCAAATATAAACATATCAAATAACTTAAATTCAAGTTATTTATAAATATATTCAAATTCTTTAAGTTGCTCCAAGGTTTTCCCCAAACCCTTGCCTTAACTCTAAAATTGTCTCATTGTAATAGGGTTTCCCTAAATCCTTGACTTAATTCTTAAAAAAAAATTCTACCTTCACAATAGCACCAAAAGTTATAAAATTATGAAATCTCCAATTCAAAAGTTCGTTAAACCCTATTTCTAACGCAACAAGTCGCACCTCAAACGGAGTTATAAAACTAAAGTTACGCGTGAAATAAGATGACAAACACATGACTAAAATTTGACTACATCTTTAGTATAAAAACCAGAGAACTGCTATTGTTCTTACGCTCCCTGACTCAATTTCCTTACTTCAAAAGAAAGAACATTACGCTAGCTTTCTAACGCAACTGACGAAAACTCAAACGGACTTATGAAACTAAAGTTACGCATGAAACAAGACGAATAATCCATTTCTATGTCTATCTGCGATTTCCTATGATTTTGGCTATGAAACTCTTTTCTCCTACTCTTTGTCTTCTAGGGTTTGCTCTTCTCTGTGTTGCCTCTTTCACAATTTTTTCATGTACTGACAAATTCTCCCTATTTTTCTTTCTTAAATAAATAAAACCTAATTCTCGCTTGTTTTAATTAATTTCTAAAAACTCCCCTCAACTCTCTATAACTCTACCCACCTCCCTAATTTTGTTTAAAAGTCTATTTTACTACCCCAAAATTGATATTCTCATATTTTCTCTATTAGTTAAATAATTAAAAATCTAATAAAATCTAGTTTACTACTAAACTACCGGTCCTCATTTCTACACTAATTATAACCAAAATTCATCAATTTAAATTATTAAATTAAAAACACTCTCAAAATTCTATATAAAAATAAAAATAAAAAATCGGAGTGTTATAATATCTATTTCATCAAACCTTGTTTCGAAGATCTAAACACTAAAGTGTAGAAGAATGTCTCATGAACATTTAATTCAGAATTAAGCATGATTCAACGATTAACGAATTCAAAATTGCTATTTCTTTAAAACTTATTAAAGAAAAATGAGAATCCCTAACCCTAACTCAGGTTGCTGCCTTTTCTCCTCCTCCTCGTATCAATGAATATAAAAGTCAAATTAAGTTTTTAACAAAGAGTGGACAAACTCTTTAAGTGTTTAATTCTAAAGAAATACTTGCCTTGCTTGTTGTGGAAGTGATCATTAATCAATAAAATTGAAAATAGATTAAATTTTATGAGCCACAACAATTTTTATCTTTTTAATCCCTCTGTTTCTTGTTATAAGAAAAATTTTATTTTTGCGATTCAACTAATAACTATTGAAAGTTATTAATGTAATTCAAGTGTTGTAATAGGTTAACACGAAGTGGTAATTGGTTACAGGAAGGTGACAAGCTCATCCAAATAGCAGAAAAGTGGTGTTTTCATTATTGTAATCGATTAACTTAATGTGTTAACCGATTACCACTGAAGCAAATTTAATTTTTCATATTAGGTGTAACTGGTTAACCAAATGATGTAACCAGTTACAAGCCCGATTTTTATACTTTTATGTTATTTCACTTGGTCATTTTGTTTCCCAATCATATTGTAACTAATGTATAAATGTATAGGATGCATTCTCATCCTAGGTTAATTCAATCATTGTTGAAATTTATTTAAGTAATTCAAGTGTTGTAATCCGTTAACACGGGGTGGTAACTGGTTACAACAAGGGAAATAGCTCATCCAAGTAGCACAAAAGTGGTGTTTTTGTTGATGTAACTGGTTACCACTTAAGGAGATTTAATTTTCATGTCAGGTGTAATCGGTTAACCAAATAGTGTAAGCGGTTATAAGCCCAGTTACAAGCATAACTCTCTCTCTCTCTCTCTCTCTCTCTCTCTCACACACACACACACACACACACACACACACACACACAATTCTCCTCTTTCACTCTCCACATTCAAAAGTTTTTCCACCATGGTTCACCAAACTTGTGGTGTTTTATTCCAACATTTGGCATCAAGAGTCGGGTTCTGATCCACAAACACCTAGGGTGCAACATGAATTTTGTCTCCAATAAAATAATCCATGCAAACCTACATATGAAGGTATTGTTTGGCTACCAATATGTTCTTAAAGTAGTCAAGAATGGTGTTACTCCTTTTGTTCAAGATGCAACAAAGGCACAACAAGCAACGCATACAGAAGAGAAGAAAAAAATATTCCAAGGAGCTGTTTTAGATCCATCAATGTGCTGATGGTGATAACTTCGAGAAAGTTGGTGATTGCAAATCGTCGAAGCAAGCATGGGAGATCTTAGAGAATGCTAATGCAGGGGCTGACAAGGCAAAGGTGGTGAGTTTATAAACTCACAAATGTCAGATTGAATTGATCAGAAGGAGAAAAAGGAGACAATCAATAATTTCACAATAAGAATCACTCAATTGGTGAATCAAGTGAAGGCATACGGAGAAGCTGTTACGGAATAGTATGTTGTCGCTAAAATCTTGCATTCTTTAACACCAAGATTTGAAAATGTAGTTATGGCGATTAAGGAATCGAAAAATCTTGCTACGATGAGCAAAAAGGAGATGTGAAGCTCTCTTGAGGCTCATTAGCAAAGGATAGAGGAGAGAAATAACGATAAGGCAAACGCATAGATCACTTTGCGATATCGTTTCAATAAGAAGGACAAGATATCTAAAGGAAACTGGCCCAGGAAGACAACATGATGAGTTTGAAAGGAGTTCAATGCAGCGGTGAGTGGTATTTGGACTCGGGTTGTTCAACTCATATGACGGGGAGGAAGGATTGGTTTGTCAAAATCAATCGTGTTATGAAGAACAAAGTAAAGTTCACGGGTGACACCATTCTAGTGGCCGATGGGATCAATGGTGTTTTGATCATGAGAAGGGATGATGGAAATTACTTTATCAAATATGTCTGGTACATTACAGGAATCAAATGTAACCTTCTAAGTATTGGCCAATTTCTTGAGAAGGGTTACAAGATTCACATGGAAAACAAAGGGATGCACATTATGGATGTAAAAAGAGCTTTGATCCTTAAAGCACCTATGACTACCAATAGAACCTTCAAGGTTAATTTGGAGGTTATATAACACAGATTTCTTGCTACTGTGGCAAGTAGAGAAGAGTGGATGTGGCATTATCATCTTGGGTATCTCAACTTTAGAGATCTCAAAGACTTGCAAAAGAACATAAATTGTAACGGGATTGTCATCGCTCAACATACCAGCTGAAATTTGTGAATAATGAATGGAAGCAAAGTAACATAAAGGTAAATTCAGCAATGATGTAGATCGTAGGACCAAGAATTACTTTGAGGTGGTGTATTCAGATGTGTATGGACCGATGCAAGTAGATTCTATTGGTGGCAATATGTACTTTGTCACATTTGTTGATGATCATAGTATAAAGCTATGAACATACCTAATAAAGAGAAAGGATGGTTTATTTGAAGTGTCTAATAAGTTCAAGTCGATGGTTGAAAGACAAAGTGGTCAAAAACTTCAAGTGCTCAAAAAGGATGGTGGATGAGAATATGTCTCAAATTACTTAGGGAAGTTTTGTGATCAAGAAGGGATTATACATGAGGTAGTACCCCCGTATACACCACAAAAAAAATGGTGTAACTAAAATAAAGAATCCATTGATATTGAGCATGGTGAGAAGCATGCTAAAGAGGAAGAACTTTCTGAAAGAGATATGGGGATAAGCGGTATCCATAACTTCCTATTTGTTGAATATGTGCCCTACAAAGAAGCTTGAGAATGTGACATTAGAGGAAGCTTGGTCGGGATTCAAGCCGAATCGAAACCATTTGAGAGTCTTTGGTTCCGTAGCATATCGACATGTTTCGGGAAAACTTAGAAAGAAGTTGGATGACAAGGGATAAGTGATGATACTTGTTGGATATCACTCTACTGGTGGTTACAAACTATTTTATAATGTAAATAGGAGGATCGGGATCAGTATGGATGTCATAATTGATTAATTGAAGCAAGTGTATCATAGTGTAACTAGTTACCAGCATACATTAACTGGTTACATGCAAGCGTCAACCGATTATCAGAAAGCTATAACTGGTTATAACTTCGAAATTTCCACTTCTGAAGAAAGTGGAAGAGCAGAACAACCTATTGTTGAAGCCTGAAATGAAGAAAATGTTAGAAGGTCAACAAGGCAAAAGGGTTTTCCTCGAAGACTTCAAGAGAGTGAGTTGTTCCAAGACAACAAAGTCAATGATGATGGTGATTTTGTCCATTTTGCACTTATGAACGAATTTGAAACCTGTTAATATGGAAGAGGCTTTAAGTGATCCAAAATGGATTTGTGCTATGAAGGAGGAGCTAGAATCCATTGAGAAGAACAATACTTAGGACTTGATTGATCACTGGTAAAGATAACATTTAATTAAAGGCATATGAAATACATGACAAACTCACAAAATTATGGATTCCAAATACTAAGTGAATTTTGATTCCTCTGGGATGTGGCTATTTTAATTTTTTTATTCAAATCAAATGAGGATGTCAACAAAATTTGGAATATTAAGACATGGAATGTTAAGCCCGAACTCATGTGTTTGTTTGCATGGACATTAGATTTTAGACTTGAAAATTCGAAGATTACACTTGCTCGAGGTGGCTGAAGATGCATGGTATGCCCTTAGAGTATTGGGAAGAAACTACTTTATTTTCAATTGCTTATGATATTTCCACTCTTTTATCAATTGATGAGCTCATGAGAAAAATAACTTGGAGTCATTTATCACGTGTGTAAATAAGCCTAAACGTGTCAGATACTCTCAATGATTGTATTTTGATGGAATATGAGTCTTATGTGTTCTTTGTTTAATTGGAATATAAGAGTTTACCTCTTTTTGTGATCACTATTTGTGTATTGGACACAACTTTGATAAATGTTGGAAGCTAAACGGTAAAATTGTTGAGAAGCCTTTGATTAAAGAATCTACAAGATATACGTCTAAAAAGTTCAAGCATGCTATACTAGTTAATGATAGTGTGGATGACATAGAAAATGATAAATTTGTAAATATCATAGCGAATGAAATATTGAATGGCGACTCTAAAGATTTGAATAAGGTAGGAAACCACACTCTAGAAAATGAAATAGAGAAGGATGACTCTGTTGTGGCCATTCAATAAGAGAATGAGGTTAATTCTAATGATGATCATTTATTAAAAACAATCACTCTAAAGGGAGAAGAAATAATAGTAGGGACTGCTAATTGTTTAAATAATAATTTGGTGATTGAGAACGAGTTGGATGATGATAAAAGAGAATGACTTAATCCTAATTCAATGGTTATGGAAAGTATTGGTAAGAGTTCTGTGAGAAATCCATGTGATAGTTTGCATTTGGAGAAGAAGAATAATAACTTGTGGGATGATGCAGATAATCCTCCTAAGGCATAACAAGTATAATTTACTTTGGTCAAGAAAAACAAAAAAAAAGCAAAGTGTAACACCCTACTTCCCCCGCACATAAATATACATTAAAATCAGAGTATTCACATAATCAATAGGATGTCACACATTCTCTTTTCAAAACATACATGTTCTGTAACACTTTATCAAATAAAACAACAATTGACACATTCACTTAGGGTATCATTGCAGTAGAAATTCTGATAATAAAGTATGCATTAACTAAATCATTTAAACTTCAAATGCACTTTATAGAATAATCAAACTCATAAATGAAATCTCCTCAAAACATTAAAAAAAAAAAGAGTGTACATTAACTTTCTAATGAAAAAACAAGAAAATAATTCGCAAATATTCCCTAGTGTTACATATATGAGCACGTAAACTAAAACACAGAAAGAAAAAAAATGAAGAAACAACCTCATGCCTTCCTCCATCTCTAAGCAGCTACTCATTTATTTGATTACCATTACTCCTAAGAGGAGCACAGACCAAAACAATAACAAATGGGTGAGAAATCACAAACCATAATAACATGCATATACTACAAGATGTCATACCCCAAAATTTGTCCTACCTCCTCATTCAATTCGTTTGTCTTATGGTTTTGTTCATTTGCATACATTTGTCTATTTGATCATGCATTTAGGCCATTCATTGACATTTGCATATTGTAACAAATTTAGGCCAAATGTTCGACAATAATGGATTTATTTAGTTTAAATGAATTTTCGAGGCGGGTATTATTTGGTCATTATTTAGTTTTATTTACCATATTACTTATGATGAGGATCATCTCTTTATTTGAGATTCATGATGATTGGAATGATTGTTACTTAATTCAGAAGACCACTTGAATTTAAAGAAAATGACAAAGTATGAATAAAAATAAGATTTCATTCAATTTATTGAAAACTCATGTTATAATGCATATTGTTTGAGATACAAATCAAAAGAATGTATTACAAGGAAAGAGGGTAAAAAACTACATCTTTTGGATACAATTGACTTTTTGGTCAAACAATTGACTCTTTGGTCAACTATTGACTTTTGATCAAC
Organism: Lathyrus oleraceus; assembly: GCF_024323335.1. Lineage (NCBI taxonomy): Eukaryota > Viridiplantae > Streptophyta > Magnoliopsida > Fabales > Fabaceae > Lathyrus > Lathyrus oleraceus. The sequence goes on from NC_066584.1 coordinate 7,128,860, forward strand.
TTTTGATCATTTACTCGGTTTTGACTCCTGAATTTTCTTAGACCTATTCTACAAGCATTTTATCAAAGGATTCATCATTATTCATCAAAAATGACTTATGTCATGATTATGTAAAATGCTAATTTTCAACAATTTCTATCTTCCATCAAGTTTCACTTTTAGGGCTTGTGTTTGTTCTTCCCTTTCCAATGTTTCTTCAAGATCATTCTTTCGCTACAATGCTCACTTCTTTACAAGGAAAAAGGTACACCGAGTTAGAAATTCATATCATGAAGTTAAATCATCAAAAAGTAATGAAAAACGCAAAAAAAACTTGGAATTTTTTTGCACTATGTAATAAATTCAATACTTGTTTTTTCAACACTTTTCAACCTTGATTCATGCCAAAAAAAATCAGAATTTGATCTATGAGTTTACACCATTAAAAAGTGCTTCTTTTCAACACAAAATCATTTCTCAAAAGCACTTAAAATCATGGGTTAATTCACCCAAAATTTAAGGCAAAAGTGGTGAAAAAACAAGGCAAAAACATCTAAATTCAAGTTAATTACTAATGACCTTTTGCCTTACATCCTAACTTGATACTTCTTCAAAATTCCAACATTTCTACCTCTAACTACCTATGCATCCACAATCATTCAATTAAACAATTAACCCTTAACTATGCTAACTACCAAACTAACACTTAACTACCAAACGAACACAAATCTCAACTTCCACTTTTCCATTCAATCCTAACAATTCTTAACCATTAATCAAAGGGTTGAAATTAGTGACCCACAACTAAAACCTAAATAATTTTCAATCGTTGATAAACCTCTTACTTGGATCATAATCCAATGGTGCTTATTCATTTACAAAGCCTATATAAACATGTCGTTCCTCACAATTTTATGGTCAACTAACCTAACTAGAAAAAACCATACTAACTAACTTAACTCTTCTAATCATTTTCCACCATTTTTTCTCAAGTTCTCTCTCTTTTCTTGACTTCCTCCCCATAATCAAAGTTCATATTCATCATCATCTAGAATTTTACATTGAAGATCTAAGTTCAGTGGAACTTAGCCACAATCCAATTCCAACAAATCATCAATCAAACATTCAACAATTCACACATTATCATCAACAATCATCATTCAAAGTTCATCAGAATTCAAACATGTTCACTAATATTCTACATTCAAGATTCATCTTCTACATACATCATTTATATTCAACCATAATTATAAAGCGATTAATTGGATTAAAGGAGCTTACTTAGAAGTTTTTCGGGTTTCTCTTCGGTAAAATCGTCAGCGATTCTTTGCAACAATAATCGGTGGAATCCTCTCATCCATTGGTAAACTTTGAACTCCTTTCCGATTCGTTACATATTTACTGTTCTTGAACTTTCTGTCTTTCTTATGATGAATGTTGTCTTACTTATGATGAATGTGTTAATTATGATTCTCTTTTTCTTCCTTCTTCTAATTTTATCATGCATCATAGAGGAAATTAGTGAGTTTCGCCCACCAAATCATTCATGATCTAAAACAGAACAATAATCATTCATATCCCTAAATAGAACCGAACCAAGTCAAAACAAATAGAAACTTGGTTGAAGCAATACACCGAACATTTGGTGTACGAGTTGCGGCACGGCAAATAGGTTAACCAATTCACAAATCTTAAAACTGAAACAATGCAAAAGTCAATACCCTTGCTTCCGATTATGTTCACAAGGTAGTCATAATTATCAAGAGACCTACTCATGAGCTTGATCTGGATAATCAAGCAAGCATCCGAATGTGAATCCGTAATGTTTTCATCAAGATACTTTAGAATCCAAACACGTCATGTTAGAAATGATGGAAATGGCTTACGTCAGCATCAAGCCTTGGAAGCATCGAACATACTTGTAACACCAGAGCTGTTGGAAGTGATTTTCAGACCTTCGTTTTTCTTATTTCGGTATGGTTTATAACAATACTAGCATAGCCGTGTACTTACTGTATTGGATATTCATTATTGCTGTTTCACTCCAGTTACATACTGCTGCGCTCCATGCTATACCTGCGTTTTTCATTATCGACATGCATGTGTAGCTGCGTTTTTCATTATCAACATGCATGTTGTAGCTGCGGTTTTGATTATCTTGTTTGATACAGCAGTCTTTTTTTTAAATTCTCATATTCTTTTTTAGTATACAGTAGCTTTAGTACAATATGTCAGTACTTAGCTTAGAACATATTATAGTAACTTAGTTAGAATTATCCATTAGTTTACTTAGAATATAACACTTGTTGCTTAGCTTAGAAAATATCTACACTTGTTATTTAGCTTAGAAAATATTACCCTAGTTATTTAGGGCTAATTTGTTTTAGTTTTAAAAAAATGGATTTTTTTCTTTGTATTTTTGAAAATGGATTCTACAAAAATATTTTTCAAAATATTATAAGTTTTTCTAAATTTGTTTTTTATAAATTAAAAGATTGAATTGTTCATTCTATAACATAAATATACATTATTGAAGATCAAAACATAGTCAATATCACAATTTTTTCAAGAAATTGTATCTTAAAAATGATTTTTATGAAAAGCTATTTGAAATAGCTTCAAAATTAAGTGATTTTTTGAAAATTTGATATCCAAAAAAAGTTTCGATAAAATGATGAAATACCTAAAATAACATTTTAAGAATAACTATTCAAACCAAATTCTCATTTGAAGCTTTTATAAAAAGTTTCTTTGTAAATTTTTTTAACACTAAAATATGTAACACTATAAAAATCATTTTTAAAAAAAGCCAAAACAAACGGGCCATTAGTTTAGAAGATTAATACAATAGCATTAGTTAGAAAATTAATACATTACCTTTAACTTAAAAATTAATACATTAGTTTACTTAGTTAAAAATAAACGTTAATTGCATAGTTAGAAAATTAAATATTAGTACTAGTTTACTTTAAAATATTAGAATTAATTTCTCTTTTAATTAGTTTTAGTGATTATTCAAAATGTTAGAAGTAGAATTAATATGATTGTTTTTTTATTAATAGATTTTATCTTCTTTTTGTTAATGTAATTAATTAATTAAACCTTTAATTAATTCTTTTGTTAATTCATGGCTTGATTTTCCTTGTTTGATTTCCTTATTTGATCAAATATACTTTGATCAATTAATTATATTAATAACTTTAGGTCTATTTAATTCTCCCTTTGAAACAATTTGCATGCTCCCCTTAGGATTCCTATTCATTAAATGATCATAAGTATCTTACCATTTGACTGAATTGGACTTTTACACTTGCACTTACTTGATCCATTAAGTCAAATTCTAGTCTTTTCACATTCAAGAGCCTGGAGGACATCAAGACTTTAGCATGTTGAGCTTTATTCCATCCCTTCAAGCACACCATGCCTCACCCCTTTCAAACAGTAATTTTTTTCAAACTTCAAACATTTGCTAATTATGATGCGAGTTGTGCGCCACGTGCCTTAAGAAATGGAGAAGGAATGATAGGGACTATTCTTATCATTGTTCTGAATATATGGATACGGGAAGCTTTACCCAATTGTTCAAAGTATTCATTTTCACTCATAGACTTTAGTGCAATTCAAATCAAAACAACTTTCAATTTTCATTCCCAGACCAACAATTCAACATTCCCCCGTCAATAACATCTTTCTCTTTAGACCAAACTGAAGCTAGCGGAAATATACCTGAACATATCGCACACTCGAACATACAACAGAGTCGCCATCAAACTTTACTTATTCCCGAAGGAAAGGAAAAACATCGATAAAACTCGGGGGAAAGAGATAACTGGGTAAGGAAGTCGGTTATACAAGAGGAAGGTATTAGCACCCCTCACATATGTTGTACTCAATAGAAACTACTTTGATTGTTCTTGCTCGTATGGGTGTTATCTAAAGATTACCCGCGAAAGAATAAAGGGAAAAGAAAAAAATATATATAAAGTGCTCGGAGAGGATTAGGACCCTCATGCCTACATATCCTTATAGTGCAATAAGGAATTTGGAGCTCCGTAGTTGATAGAACTAATGGTGGGAGGTAAAAGAAGAGTGATAGCAAATATGGTTTGAACCAAAGAATAATGTGGTTTGACTCCAAAAATGGATGAAAGAACCTAAGAGTAAAACTGACATTAACCAATGTGTGGGTAGCCTGAAACATTCGCCACTATATGATACGACCGAGAACAAAGAGAATTAAGTGTTTGGTTCCATAGAAAACATCTCTTGGTTCACAAGCAGAGACAAGATGGAGCTCAAAGAGATAATATGTTTGGTTCAAAGAGAATAGTATATCACATGAGGTGAATGAAGGTAGAAGATATATAATGAATGTAATGACTAATGGTCCATGGAGATGAATGAAATGATAAAGAAAAGTAACCAAAGTCACATAAATTAAGGATTTGGTAAAAGTGACTGAATGGTATGGTTTGAAACCAAAGGTAAGGGTATTATTGAAATCCATAAGAGAAATGGTATTTGAAACCTAAAAGGAAAGGTGTACAGACTAAGATGTGGAGGAACATAGGCATCCCCACTATATTGTCGTGACCGAAAACAAGGAATTAGATGTTTGGTTCCATAGAAAACATCTCTTGGCACAAAGGTGGACAAGTGTCCTAAAAGGGTATATATGAAATTCCAAAGAAAATGGTGTTTGGTTCCAAAGAAAGGTAGTATGTCACTGATGTGAATGGTTATGATTGAAAATAGATGGTTGATCATGAAAGATGTGAATGGTGTCCTAAGGAAGGAGAAGAAATAATGATAAATATGTTCGTGGAGGATTCGAACTCTCGTGCATACGTATTCTCATAGTGCAATGAGAAAGTCAAAGCTCCGTAGTTTGTGGAAGAGAGATTGAAGTGATGAAAAGTATACTTTCACCAACATAATGGTAGCATGGGAAACCATAAAGGCAAATGAACTTTGAAGTAAAGAGTAAAGAGGTACAAAATAAAATGTGGAGGAACATAGGTATCCTTATTGTATTGTCATAACCAGAAACAAAGAGAATTAAGTGTTTGGTTCCATAACAAACATCTATTGGTTCACAAGGTGGACAAATTGTCCTAAAATGGTAGGTATAGAACCCAAACCAGAATGATGATTGGTATAAGAAACAATAAATCACTGTAAGGAACAAACAATTTAAAACCAAAGAATGGTATATTGAATCTGTGAAGGAAGTAAACTTTGAACCAAAGAGTAAAAAAAGGTAAAAGCTAAGATGTGAAGGAACATAGGAATCCCCATTGTATTATAATAACCTTCCAAAGCCAACACCTCTTGGTTCAAAGGAAGAATTGGTTATTGGCCAAAAAGTATGCACAAAATCTAAAGGGATGGAGTATTTGGTTCCAAAAAGATGGTATTGATTGATGAAGAATTAAGAATCAATAAATAGGGCAGGATTAATAAATAAGGTAGCTCGTGGAGAATCTGAATCCTCGTGCCTACATATTCTCACTGTGCAATGAGAAAGTCAAAGCTTCATAGTTCGGCTCACTACAATCGGAACAAAGAAAGATATTTGATAGGATTGCAAGAGGCAAAGAAAATTACTTTAAAAAACAAGAGTGTGGCATTAACCAATGATGGTAATCAACCACAAAATTTGAAGGCATGGTCTGAACCAAAGATGTTGCCAGAGTTTGAGACTCTATAAGGTAGAAAAGGTATTACCAAGGTTTGCAAACCCATGAGGCAGGATGAGAGATAGCCAGAGTCTATAACAATATAGGGCAAGATAGATGAATTTCACAAGGCAAGAGCATAAATATGTTCCATAAGGCAAGGGCATAAGGATGTGCCATAGTCTACAACTATACAAGGGCAAGAAACAGATTTCCAGAGTCCGCAACTTCAAAGGGTAATAAGCAGGGGTTGCCATAGTCTATAACTATATAAGGCAGAAGGAATTGAATGTCAGAGTCTGTAACTCAATAAGGGAAAAGAGAGCTTGTAACTCTGTAAGGAAAGGAAACCAAGGTCTGAACCTTATGGCCAAAATCAAAGGGTTGCTAGAGTCTGTACTCCATGGGAAAAAGAAGTTGCTAAAGTTTGTACTTTACAGGAAAGGAACAAAGTATACCAAAGTTTGAACTTTATAGGCATAATCAAGGGTTGCCAGAGTTTGTACTCCATGGACAAGATGCCAAGGTCTGTACGTTATAGGAAAGGAATAAAGGATGCCAAAGTTTGAAATTTATAGGCACAATCAAGGGTTACAAGAGTCTGTACGCAATGGGCAAGATGTCAAGGTCTGTACCTTATAGGAAAAGAATAAAGGATGCCAAAGTTTGAACTTTATAGGAACAATTAAGGGTTGCCAAAGTTTGTACTCAATGGGCAAGATGCTAAGGTCTGTACCTTATAGGAAAGGAAGAAAGGATGACAAAGTTCGAACTTTATAGGCACAATCAAAGGTTGCCAGAGTTTGTACTCCATGGGCAAGATGCCAAGGTATGTACCTTATAGGCAAGGAATAAAGTATGCTAAAGTTTGAACTTTATAGGTACAGTCAAAGGTTGCCAGAGTTTGTAACTCCATGGGCAAAGAGAAGTGATGTCAAAGTCTGTAAATGTGTAGGCATAACGAAATAGAGCTTCGCCAAAGTCTGTAACTATATAGGTAAAAATCAAGGTTGCCAAAGTATGTAACTCCATGGGCAAATAGAAATGAATGTCAAAGTTTGTACTTTATGAACAACGAAAGAATATGCCAAAGTCTGTAACTGTAGGAAGTGCCTAAAGCAATTGATTAAGAAATAGGTATGTGACCCTAAGTGTCGCATCCTGCGAAAAATCAACCGGCGAGACTCAAATAAAGACACAACACAGAGCCGCCACTGTGCGTTATTTATCCCAAGATAGGGAAAGGAAACGCTCAGAGAAACCTGGAAAGGAAATGGTCTTGCGACCAAAGAGAAAGGGTAAGGGAGTCGGTTACGCAAGGGGAAGGTATTAGCACCCCTCACGTCCGTCGTACTCGACGGGATCCACGTCCTAGAATAAAGAAAAGGTTGCTAAACATCACACACACACACACACACGGGGAACGCAGGTGGGGTTAAGAGGAACGGGCTCGATAAGGCGTCGCACCTTATGCCTACATATCTTGTCTGGAACAAGAATCAGAGCCTCTGTAGTTCGGCTTACGCACGCCCAAACCACACAAAACATACCAACAAGCAAGGGTGGCAAACATGGAGCCCGACAACCACTGGATGGAATTACGTCGGCATCCGAACCAAAACACACTCAAAAGGGCAAACATGGAGCCCGACAGCCAATCACTGGGCTTACGTCGGCATCCGAACCCAAACACACAGTCAGATAACAAGTAAACGCACGCAAAAAAGAAAAAGGTTGCCCGGAGTGGTCTCGCACGACCACCTGCCTACATACCTCGTCTGGCACGAGGATCAGGGCGATGTAGTTCCCCTGAAAGGGACTAAATTGCTAACCAGAAACCGAGGGGAAAACACGACACTAGGGAGCTGAGACTCGAGCCTAATGTTGTCATGCAAAGTCACCCTAAGTTCAGTTTTCTATCCTACTTGCATAAGCAAACTATTCCTATCCAGGAAAGAAGCTAGCACACAAGCATACAATCGTATATCAAATGAGAACAGGCATCTCAATCAAGCATGTCAATCAGATTTTCACAGAGCACACGCTATAACCAAACAAGAGGCTCAATCAAAGGGGTTTGACCGCCGAAGCGAGTCGTCTGTACGGGCTGGGTTTGCTCTTAACCTTGCCATTACGAGGCTAAGGTGAAGCAGATGAAAGGATGAAGTGAGGATCAGACCTCACAGCTCTTATCCCTAACCAGGGAGAGCTTCTGACAAATGAGCATGGGTCCAGAATGGGGGGACCCTTCTATACTCGATGACTCTGACACAATGTGCACTGCACAGGATCTTGGGCTTTTGATCTCAATGCTACAACCATGTAATGGGAGCAAGGAGAAGACTCAACTGAATAGTGGGGGACAGGCTGCTTGTCCCTACCTTCCACCAATTGCCTTATTTAAAGGACTTTCACCTGCTTGGGCTTAAAAATAAACAACCACAATCATTGCCTCTTAAGGAGGACTTCAGACATTTTGCCCGGCCCGGTAACAGCCGGGTCTCCAGACTACATGAAGTTTAGGAAACTATACCTCAATGCAAGTTGCTTAAGCGAAGCAAAGCAATAGTTCACAAGGAACTGAGCAACTAAAGTACCTGGAAACAATCCAACACAGTTAGTACTCAGACAGACAAAACCAAACAGCAAGTGTTCAATCAATCAAACTATACAAAGCAATGCACAATAAAGCAAGCTCAAAGCCCAAGCCTAAGCTTCACCACCTACAAAACAATGTTATGTTAGTGTACAAACATCAACAACATCAATTAAATTTAACTTGATTCATTCTCCATGTGCATTATGCTTTTGATCCTGAAAAATCAAGCAAATATTAGCAACAAGACCACTAGGCTAAGCCTAGGGTCCAAAACAAGAAAAAATCCTTAAACAGCAAGGCATTCACAAACCAAAGTCAAATTAAAGTCAAACAAGAGCAAACATCATTGGTCTCATGTTTATATCATTCATTATGCTCATGTTGTGCACAAAACAAGGCAAACTAGTTCAAATGAAGCACCAAACATGCAAACAGAACTATTGCATTCAAATCCACATCAAAACAAATCCAAAAATTCTCAAATAATTTACACCTAAACAGGGGATATTCAAGGTCTACCATGTCAAATTTGAGCTCAATTGGGCAAATGGAGCCATGTCAATGAAAATCAACAAAAACAGACACAATTATAGGCTCCAAACCACAACATCAATACATGCTTCCACTTCAAAAATTCATAACTCAATGAAAACAAAAAAGAAATGGATGGGACCAAAACAGGGATGTCACATTATGTGTCTATTACAAGCATGCCAAATTTCATGATTATCCAATACCATATGAGCATTTCACAATGAATCTACCAACCTATGTCACACAAGCTTGCACAATTGACCAACAGAAATGAAAAATCACAATCAATTTGAAAATGCAATGTAAAATTCCACAAAAATTCATATAGCATCTCAACATGTTAATCAACCATCATGCAAAATTTCACATTATTCTACCAAGTATAGGTCACTAAAAAAAATCCTGCAAGTTGACATAATGAGGTGTGACACAAATTGTCACACCTAAGTTCCAAAATTTGCTGCTCAATGACCAGGTATCAAAAATCCACAAAATTTACATGTAAATAAACAGCAGCCAGTCAGGAATCATCACAAAAATTGGCACAAATTTATTTTATGACATGAGCATTTCATGGATCAATTGGCAAAATGTAGCAAGAATGCACACATGTTAGAAAACCCTAAGCCAAACAACATTTTTACCAAGCACAACTTTGACCAATAGGTCAAAAAAATTCTACACAGGTCAAGGAAGTCAACAAAACAATTTTCACATTTTCTGATTTTTTATGATTTTTTATGAATTTTTAAGGTGTTAACAATTTTTAAACAATTAAACAAAATTAATTAAAATGACAATGGCATAACTGTAAATATCACATGGCGCCAGCGGTAAACACGATTTTTGAAAATTCAAAACAGAATTTGGATCAAAAAGCCTTTTGCGCACAGAAATCTCGTCTTCCTCGTCGTGTTTTCCAGAAACGCAGAAAAAGCCAAGAACATCAAATCATCATGGAAATTAGCAAATGGATACTCGTTCTAACCGTCTAAACATGAGGAACACGAATATCATCATGATTTTGCCTAAAAGTTCCTAAATCGAACGAATCGACTCACTTAGGATTTGTGTTCGTAACTTCATTTCCAGATTTCTTGAGCTACGATTATCCATTCCTAAAACTAAGGACATCATCATCATCACCGTTTCATGCTCTTCTAAACGCATATGAACATTAAACATTTCTTGAGATTCGAATTTGACCAACCTGGAAATGGCAGCTTTGAAACCGATGCTTTTAGAGCTCAATTCTTTAAAACAGCAACAGTAGAGGGATAGAGAAGGTGATTAGCGGTGCTAACTTCAATCGCCATGGCTTCTATTGCTCGAATTCACCATTTCACCATGGATGCTCCTTATGCTACAGTCGCGATTCAATGCTCCTCATGCTCCAATCTTCCAAAACAGTTGATGTTGATGATGTTGTGAGTTCAGATCAAAAGAAATTTCGAAAAATGGTTGAGATTTGGTGAAGAATTTTGAGATTGAAGATGTTGAGTTCTTGAGCAATCTTGAGAGAATGAAGAAGTTTCAGATCCAATCTTGGTAATTGTGAGAGTCTGTTATGATTAGGAAGTGATTTGGTTTATATACATTGCACTAATCCATCACTAATCATGTAATTAACCAATTTGGCATAGTTAGTGAAAATGGCAATTTGTAAACAAGGGCAAAAATGTAAATACACTATGCCAGCTCATGCCAGCTGTTTTGACAGCTCATGCAATCTCCAAATGACACATGTGAACCATAGAAACTTGTCCCATGCTTATTGGTTGCTCCATTCCCAAATTCACATGTGAATGCAAAATGTCCAATTTTCACCATTTCATTTTTCAAACCAAAACTCAAACCATATGCTTTGGCCACAAAGTGGTGATTCAAACAAGCTCAAAATGCCATTCCTGAGGTGTTGGAAAAAGTCCCATTCAAAAATTCCAATTATTTTGAGAGTTGGACAATTTTGCCCCTGGTCCAATTCAGCTGTCCAGTTGAAAAGTGACTTTTTGCCTTGGCCATTTTTGAACAAATCCAATGATGCACCCTCAAAGTACATGTCAAATGGAGTTTGTGCATATAAAGAACTTGCAATTTGGACAAAGTATGTGGTAATTATGGCCTCCTGATTACGGGTCATTTTTGAAATTCACTGAGCCATAACTTTCCAACCATACATTGGATTTTCAAGTTCTTGGACTTTTTGGAAAGGTGAGAACAAGATCTACAACTTTCATGTTGAACAAATTTGCATTTGATCTTCCTTGGACACGTGGCTTTGAGGTCCAAAACTTTCCATTTTTGGAAACTTCAGTTACAAGTCACTTTCTATTTTTGGCAGTTTTTGTCCTGACTTGATTTTCTTCATTCTTAAGCTTTGAGATGTCATTTAACACTTGTTCCAACATGAATGAAGTGTATCCAACTCATTCCCACCTCCAAATCCATCAGATCATGTACAGTTGACCACAGTTGACTTTTCATCTGACAGATGAATCTGGCAATGCATAGATCAAACTGAGCCCCAATCTCCAACTGAAATGGCTCAAGGGTGATACCCTAGCCTCAATAAGCACAATATAATCACAAAATGAACCCCATAACCATCAGAAACCTCATCTCCTGATCCAGCCCTGATTGGCCCAATGCACCTGATTAGGGCTGACCAGTGGTCAAAACCCTAATCTCAAGGAATCTTCTGATGACATCCAACCATGATGATGATGATGTATCAATTCAATCAATATGAAGACCAATACCCTTGAGAATCATGAAACCCTAATTCACAGCCCAATCCTCAGATGGCCATGATTAATCAATAAACCCTAGACTTGCACTTGGACTCTCCATCTTCTAATCAAGACTTGGGAGAATGGCTTGCACAATGTAACCACATGCTATGCAATATGCAATGCCTAATGACCTAAAAATGTATGCAATATGATAATGCTAGTCCCAAGAGAGGAGGGCAAATTTTGGGGTGTTACAGTTGCCCCTATTCAATCCACTGTGAACCTGTCGATACGAATAGCCTCGGCTTTCGGATGATCAGGATGAAGAGTGATTGAATACCAAGAACAGACGAACAATTTGCACTCTGATGGGATGAATAATTAACAGCGCCTGTCAGCATCGGCGAAGAAACAAACTCTGAACAACGTCGACCTGGATACCAAAATAAATGGTAACACAGGGACAACCATGGTCTGATCACCACACATCCGCTCGGGATTATTATTCTTTCTTCTTTTTCTTTTGCTTTTCTTGAACCCCAAAATTTTCTCTGCCCTTTTTCATTTTCTTGAACCCCGAACGTTTCTCTGCTTCTTTTTCTTATTTTCTTGAACCCCGAACGTTTTTCCGCGCAAACGATCCTCGGACCTCTGCATTTGAACCCCGGAAAATGCCTCAGCACTCCTTCTTGCCAACATAATGAACCCCATCTCCAGTTTGAACCCCAGTCGCCTGACGATAACTCTCGATCGCCAGAATGAACCCCGTTCTCCAGAAAATGTCGCAACATCTCCCTTTCTCCATTTGAACCCCGGAAAATGCCTCAGCATATCCTTTCTCCATTTGAACCCCAGGAAAATGCCTCAGCATATCCTTTTCTCCATTCTCCCGTGATAATTCCGCTGGCAACGTCGGAAATAACACCAAACCACTCTGAGGGCGACATGTCAGAGGGTAAACCTTCTCAAAAGGAAGGTAGCATGTGTAACTCTTCCTCAGAAGACACCTATAACGACCTCCATTGGCCTCAGCCAGAGTCTAAGGTAACACATGAACAGAAGATAATCCTAAGGACCTCATCCCGGATATAATCTTCAACTCCATCTTCATTTGAACCCCAGAAAATACCTCAGTATCTCCTTTTCTCCGTTTGAACCCCAGAATCGCGCTGATCGCGTAACGTCTTCTGATTTTATCTCCATCTCTGTCCGACGGAAACATCTCCTCCAATATCGCACTACTGGGGAACACTGCTGATCTGACGTCATGGTACCACACTCCTCAGAGTAACATTTTCAACCAGACACTGACTGATGACTGGGAGAAAACTCGACGTTTACTGGACATCGAACAATGATGTTGACAGGACATCGAACAATGATGTTGACAGGACATCGAACAATGATGTTGACAGGACATCGAACAATGATGTTGACAGGACATCAAACAAGGATGTTGACAGGACATCGAACGAGGATGTTGACAGGACATCGAACAAGGATGTTGACAGGACATCGAACAAGGATGTTGACAGGACATCAAACAAGGATGTTGACAGGACATCAAACAAGGATGTTGACAGGACATCGAACGAGGATGTTGACAGGACATCGAATAATGACCGACCAAACACTTACTGATGTCTGGGAAGAAACTCGACGTTTACTGAACATCGAACGATGATGTTTTACAGGACACCAATCAAGCTCGACCAGACACTTACTGATGTCTGGGAAGTACTGTTGTTCCAAACTCACAATGCTGAACTCCTCGGAGTATCGTCTTCACTATCCGGCAAAACCAATCCTCAAGCGGTAACCACGGCTCGAATCGCGCTGATCGCGTAACCTTTCCATCTCTGCCCGACGGAAAAAGTACCCTCCAGTATCGCACTACTGGGGAATCTTTGATCGAATCCTGAGGCTAAAACTCCTCTGAATAACACCTTCGCTGTCTGGCAAAAACCACTTCTCAAACGGTAACCACGACTTGAGACTAGCTGATGCTTGCAATGATGCATGATTGATTTTTCTGCGTAATGCTCCATAATCATGGAAATGCTACGCGATTATTTATTTTTCTATGCAATATGCCATGTTATTTTTTCATGATGAATGCATAAAAATGAAAACATCCCCCTCAAGGGACTCTTCTGGGGAATACGAGAGACTCTGTTGAGGAACTCGTCACTGCTCCAATTCCACCCTGCTGGGGAATAACACTGCTGCTGGGAATAAGGCAACCCTTGCTGGGGAAGAACCTCCTTTGCACCCAATCCGCTTGAGAAACTGCTGGGGATAAGCACCACCAACACTCTGTAGGGATACACCAATCTTGACTTGCCGAGGATATCAATCCTGACTCCGCTTCGGGAAAACCCTCACAGATACCTGCTGACTTCACTGGGGAAACACTCGCAGAGACTCTGCTAAGGGAATAGCAATCTCCAGACTCAACTGGGGGAGCATCAATCTATCGCTTGCTGGGGATAACCATCCTGACCATGCTAGGGAACCGCATACTACTCCGCTGGGGACAACCCAGGCAATCCATAGGTAGAATCCTCAGCTGGAGATGCAAAATCCGTCCGCTACGGGAACTTGTTCAATCCACAGGTAGGATGAACACTGCTGGAGATATATTTCATTGAAACCCGCTCCACTCGGGGAACTGCTGGAGATATATTTCTTTGAAAAAGACCCGCTCCACTCGGGGAACTGCTGGAGATATATTTCTTTGAAAAAGACCCGCTCCACTCGGGGAATAACAACCTTCAGACCTGGCCGCTGAGGAAACACCAGCGTAAACCCGCCGGGGACAACCATCCTGACTCGGCTGGAGAAGTCCACAGACCTTGTATCTGCTGGGGAGCTAGTCCTATGATTCTGCTCGGGGACCTAGCTGGGACATGAGAAAAGTAAGTACAGAACACCCGTCGACTCATCGAACCATGGTATCCACCTCCAATACTCGCATCAGCTTTCCTCTTTTGAGAATTCCCAGACTCGTCTGGACCTTTTCTGCTCCATCATCTTGTATTCCAAGTTACTCCGTGCTCGACGGAAACATACTCCTGGGATGTACACAGAAATTTCAATCTTTCGACTTTGAAGAGTCTTCTTGGTTAATTCCAAAGGTCGTCGGACGTCTCGACGTCTCTTTTACCGTTCCATTCGTTTCTGGTCAAACTCTGCGGGGAATTTCTACAGACTTCCAAATCTTCCGACTTTGAAGAGTCTTCTTGATTATCATCAAGGAACGTCGTACGCCTCAACGTCACTTCGTCGCTTTTCATTCATTCGTCCCTGAGCGAACTCTCTAGGGATCTGTTACAAAGCTTCCATATCACAACCTGCAAGTGAGTGACGAATACCTAACAGTTCCTGCAAAACAGACCGTCAGATAAAACCGTGCCCCAGGCGTGTCAAGATTTCAACACTTGGGTCACTCAACCTTCCAAATAAGATTTCAAGCTTTCAATCTTATAAACATGCATTGGAAGGAAACCTGTATGTTTTAAAATGCAAAGATTCTTTATCAAAAATATCTGGATGTTTTTGCAATCAAAGCGGTTATGAAAAACAAAAACAAAATTATTTGACTGAATGTGCATTTTATTGATTGGAAAAGTGTGTGGCTCAAATGAGCAATACAAAAGGAAGCAATTCCTGAAAAGAGGTAATTGCGCTCAAAAGGAAAAATCTATCCTAATGGCAATGTGAAACCCGTGATCTCATCGAGTTCCAACTCGGTTACACCCCATATGTCCTCAGACTCTCCATGCTTTCTGCTTTCTGAACAAGACGATTCCAACTGATCCCTACCGGGTATTATCCATGATGCTTTAACCAAAGCGCAAACGATCATGCTGGACGCAGTTGTTCGTTTCAATCCCTCTTTTGCCTGGACCGCCCTTTCGGGTTTTCAGTCCACCGGGATACCCATTTTTGCCCAAGTCGCCTTTTCAGGTTTTCGACTTGCCGGGTATACATTTTTCTTTTTTATCCCTAATTTTTGCCCGAACCTTTCTTTCTGTTTTTTGGTTCGCCGGGATGCCCATTTTTTGCCTGGACTATTTTATTCTTTTCGTCCAGCGGGTCTTTTTATACGAAGTATTTTTTAACTGCGTCCGCATTCACAGGGGATGGAAAATCCTCGCCATCCATGGTCGTTAACAACAAGGCTCCACCAGAGAAAACCTTCTTGACCATGAATGGACCTTCATAATTCGGCGTCCATTTGCCCCTTCGATCGTTTTGAGGAGGAAGGATCCTTTTCAGCACCATATCACCCACGTGATATACCCGAGGTCGCACCTTCTTGTCAAAAGCACGCTTCATTCTTTGCTGATATAATTGCCCATGACAAATGGCTGCTAGCCTCTTTTCCTCAATCAGGCTCAACTCTTCATACCGGGTCCTTACCCATTCAGCCTCTTGCAACTTCACGTCCATCAGGACTCTCAAAGAGGGAATCTGAACCTCAACAGGTAATACCGCCTCCATTCCATATACCAATGAGAAAGGAGTTGCCCCAGTAGATGGGCGCATCGACGTTCGATACCCAGGATACAAGCTTCCTACTCAATCACACCATCGGTGCATTCGAATGTTATCTGGGCAACAAAAGCTCCTTCACCTTAACCTCCCCATCAGACATCAGAATCCGTTCGGATTTGGGGTCAGGCCCCTCCTCCGGGATCGGTCACTCTCAATCTTTCGATCAGAGCACCTCGAGATGTCCTCATCAGGGAACTCAAACTTCATCGGTTGATAATCCTCCAAGGGTTGTTGGGCAAGGTAATCAGACAGTACACTCCCCGATTGCTTTCTGAGAGTGTCACAAATCAGTCAACATTCTTTCGCCTTTTCACAACCCGTCCGGTCAATGCTGGATTCTCAAACCCATACTTGATCGGATCCATCTCGGAAATCCACAAAGTGGTATGAACCAGCATAAACTGTCTCAGTCGGCGAGCAGCCTATGCCAAAGTACATCAAGTTTTCTCGAACAGTGAATGTATTGTTTCACAGTCGGTAAACCTTTTGCTAAGGTAAATTGCATGCTCTTTTCGACAAGACTCGTCATGCTGACCCAATACACCTCATAGACCCCTCGAAGACCGTCAAGTACAGATTTAACAGTCTCTCTCCACAGGAGGTATCAGAATCAGAGGTTCCTGCAGCTCATTCTTTTATTTTTCAATGCCCCTTGGCAATCATTATTTCACCTGACCGTTTGATCTTTTTTTTTTCAACATCTTGAATATAGGTTCGCACGTGGCTGTTAGATAAGATGCGAACCATGACAGGTAGTTCAATTTTTCTAAGAAACCACGAACCTCTTTTTCATGTTCTTCCTCGGTTCAGGCATTTCTTGTTCTCTTTTCTTTTCTTTTTTTTTTTTTTTTTTTTTTTAAGCAGGAGCAACCTCGATTCCTCTCTTATAATGAACCCCAACGATTTACCGGATCGCACTCTGGTAGTGCACTGACTTGAATTCAACCTCAGTCTGAATTATCTCAACCGGATGCCCGACTTGCCCCGGCCAGCCAGATGCCCCACTTCCGCATGGGACTTTGCTATCATGTCATCAACATAGCAATTGATTCCACGATGAATCATATCATGAAACAAAGTCACCATGGCTCTCTGATACAGGCACCGGCGTTCTGCTTCTCTAGAGGACAGTCTTCTCTCCATGGTAGCTTGTGCACAACGACACCGGTATCCGACCCTGATGTATCTTGACACGACCAGGCGAAGGTATCCACATGCTCCTTCAACAGGACTACCATTCTGCTCTCGACTTGCCTCTGAAGCGGCTCCAATTTCACTTCCTGACCTCGGCAGTACACAGGTTAACAATCTCAATTCGCTCTTCATGCGGCTGAATCACCTTCTCCTCTTGTTTCGACAACCTGGCTAATTCCAGCAGATCACAATCTTCTTCGCCTTCTTCTTCAGCCTGATCGCTCGGATTGTCGAAGTCATACGAGGTGTAACCAAATTGTTATCAACGAGATCCGGAGAATTATTTTTGAATTCGGGACGAGACAAATCAAAAAAAGAAAAGTGAAAACAAACATTGCCATTTTTATTTGTTTTTAAACTGCAAAAATAAATGAAAAACATGGAACACCGCTTTTTGACTGAAAAACATCCATTTATTAATGATGCAGAAATGCAAATTTAAACATGAGGTGGCCCTTACAATGGACCATTACGTGTCGGGCAACACGTATGGCTTTCATGCAAATAACAACTGAAAACAGAAAATCATTACTCTTCCGGATGAGTGACAGTGCTGATCTTGTTAAGCTTTCCAGCTTCCTGGTGCGCACGGCTTTATCCAACCCTCACACTTGCAGTTACTGTCATTCTCCTCACCCACTGTGTAGGCGTGATCTGAATCTTCAACAACTGCACTCACCATCGCCTGACCATGTGCCGGCATGGGATTGGCATTAACGTTGGGAGATGGAGCAAAGTTGATTGCTTTTGAATCCACCAGGTCCTGGACAACATTCTTGAATGCTCTACAACCCTCAATGTTATGCCCCGGTGTACCAGAATGAAATTCGCACTGGGCGTTCTCATCATAGTTGGGCGGCCTCTGATCTGATCTCATTGGAACCATCGCCCTCGGCTGAACCAACCCAAGATCCATCAGTTTCTTGAACAGAACAGCGTATGTCACGGGTGGCTTGTCAAAATAGCGATCAATCCCTTTTCCTCTCATCTGGTACCCGGCTCTCTGTTGAGGTGACTGACATTGCTGTCGTACTGACTGGTTACCAGCAGGAATGGTTACAGCAGCAGTGTGCTGGTAGTAACGATCCCTACCGTGTCCTCCCTGGGCATACACAGCACTTGATTCACCCTCATTCTTGCGCTGACCGTTCCCGAATGGCTTCTTCGATGCTGATGACGAAGCACTACCTTGTATCTTCCCCATTTTCAGCCAACTTTCAATTCTCTCCCCAGCCACCACAATGTCGGCAAAGTTGGTAACCGGGCATCCAACCATCCTTTCAGCGAAAACCCCTTGCAGGGTACCCATGAAGAGATCAGACATCTCTCTGTCCACCAGCAGAGGTTGAACTCTGGCATGACACTGATCAGTTCTCCCATCCTCTCTTTCAGCTCGAGAATATCTGCACTGGGAAGTTCCATGAGTCTGGGCGTATTGCGTCTGGTGTAATATCTGTGAGGTCGAGTTGAGTGCAAAGGGATGGTTCTGCGAGCACGAGCAATGATTCCTGCAAAACAGCAAACAGGTTAATATGCATGAATGCAACGTCTATCCATATGAGGAAGCTTCTGTCTTTTGATTCTGGTTTCATCGAGACAGATAAAATTTCGACAATAACATTTTGGCATCAGGATGTCTCTCAACCAGATTCTCAATCCATCATACTCCCCCTATGGCCAGACGTGGGTTTGGTGCAGATGAATGCAAAATGATGCTGATGAATGAATGCAATGGGCCATCCTCTAAGTCATCTGATCATCTGTACTGAAGCCTGGTTTCTGAACTGATCATAACCATCTGAGGGAACTGTAACCACAACTCTGACCCTCGGGTTCCGAAATAAACGGAAGAAAGATACATCATCATCATCACCAGTCTCTGAGCAGACACCCACAACCATCTGAATCGGCCCGGGGAATCCTGAAATAAACGGATCCCCACTGATAAATATCTCGGCCCGGGGAATCCTGAAATAAACGGATCCCCACTGATAAATATCTCGGCCCGGGAAATCCTGAAATAAACGGATCCCCACTGATAAATCACGGATAGCACTCCGGCGTCTCGGCAATAAATGACCATAAATCCGACTTATAAATAGGACCCTCGGAACAAAAGTCACCATCTGAGTCACCATCTGAACATGCATCTGAAAGAATTATCCCTCCCCTCACGGGTAAATTCTAATCAGGTTATCCTAAGGCGGATAATAGTCTCGACAATCGGGCAGAGATACTCAATGGGTTTGCCCTTTCGGGTGTGCCATTGTAGCTCTCCTGAGATCGTCTAAACCAAAGATCCGGGAAATGATCGGTCACCAGAGTCAACGGCTCAAAAGAGATAACCCAACCAAAGTGGAAAATCCCACTGGAAGAGCATTTCTCAGATGAACCTCGTCCGGCTTGTGGTATGTCACGTCGCAACATCATGCCCAACCGACATGTGAGCGACGCGAGACCACGCTAATCCTAGGTGTATACTCGGGCCTGGGTTTTAGCCCCACTCAGAACACCCACCCCAAACAGAGGAAACACCTGCACGGAGGACAGCAACATGATAGTATGATGCATGCAGACATTAATGCAAATATAGATACACACTGGTTAGAATAATAAATGCAATAAATAACACACAACAAGCAACCTAAACTAATCCTAGAACGCTAGGAGAGACTCGCTTAGGGACGATGGACCAGCATAGGTCTACATCGTGAGTCCCCAGCAGAGTCGCCAGCTGTCGCATCCTGCGAAAAATCAACCGGCGAGACTCAAATAAAGACACAACACAGAGCCGCCACTGTGCGTTATTTATCCCAAGATAGGGAAAGGAAACGCTCAGAGAAACCTGGAAAGGAAATGGTCTTGCGACCAAAGAGAAAGGGTAAGGGAGTCGGTTACGCAAGGGGAAGGTATTAGCACCCCTCACGTCCGTCGTACTCGACGGGATCCACGTCCTAGAATAAAGAAAAGGTTGCTAAACATCACACACACACACGGGGAACGCAGGTGGGGTTAAGAGGAACGGGCTCGATAAGGCGTCGCACCTTATGCCTACATATCTTGTCTGGAACAAGAATCAGAGCCTCTGTAGTTCGGCTTATGCACGCCCAAACCACACAAAACATACCAACAAGCAAGGGTGGCAAACATGGAGCCCGACAACCACTGGATGGAATTACGTCGGCATCCGAACCAAAACACACTCAAAAGGGCAAACATGGAGCCCGACAGCCAATCACTGGGCTTACGTCGGCATCCGAACCCAAACACACAGTCAGATAACAAGTAAACGCACGCAAAAAAGAAAAAGGTTGCCCGGAGTGGTCTCGCACGACCACCTGCCTACATACCTCGTCTGGCACGAGGATCAGGGCGATGTAGTTCCCCTGAAAGGGACTAAATTGCTAACCAGAAACCGAGGGGAAAACACGACACTAGGGAGCTGAGACTCGAGCCTAATGTTGTCATGCAAAGTCACCCTAAGTTCAGTTTTCTATCCTACTTGCATAAGCAAACTATTCCTATCCAGGAAAGAAGCTAGCACACAAGCATACAATCGTATATCAAATGAGAACAGGCATCTCAATCAAGCATGTCAATCAGAGATTCACAGAGCACATGCTATAACCAAACAAGAGGCTCAATCAAAGGGGTTTGACCGCCGAAGCGAGTCGTCTGTACGGGCTGGGTTTGCTCTTAACCTTGCCATTACGAGGCTAAGGTGAAGCAGATGAAAGGATGAAGTGAGGATCAGACCTCACAGCTCTTATCCCTAACCAGGGAGAGCTTCTGACAAATGAGCATGGGTCCAGAATGGGGGGACCCTTCTATACTCGATGACTCTGACACAATGTGCACTGCACAGGATCTTGGGCTTTTGATCTCAATGCTACAACCATGTAATGGGAGCAAGGAGAAGACTCAACTGAATAGTGGGGGACAGGCTGCTTGTCCCTACCTTCCACCAATTGCCTTATTTAAAGGACTTTCACCTGCTTGGGCTTAAAAATAAACAACCACAATCATTGCCTCTTAAGGAGGACTTCAGACATTTTGCCCGGCCCGGTAACAGCCGGGTCTCCAGACTACATGAAGTTTAGGAAACTATACCTCAATGCAAGTTGCTTAAGCGAAGCAAAGCAATAGTTCACAAGGAACTGAGCAACTAAAGTACCTGGAAACAATCCAACACAGTTAGTACTCAGACAGACAAAACCAAACAGCAAGTGTTCAATCAATCAAACTATACAAAGCAATGCACAATAAAGCAAGCTCAAAGCCCAAGCCTAAGCTTCACCACCTACAAAACAATGTTATGTTAGTGTACAAACATCAACAACATCAATTAAATTTAACTTGATTCATTCTCCATGTGCATTATGCTTTTGATCCTGAAAAATCAAGCAAATATTAGCAACAAGACCACTAGGCTAAGCCTAGGGTCCAAAACAAGAAAAAATCCTTAAACAGCAAGGCATTCACAAACCAAAGTCAAATTAAAGTCAAACAAGAGCAAACATCATTGGTCTCATGTTTATATCATTCATTATGCTCATGTTGTGCACAAAACAAGGCAAACTAGTTCAAATGAAGCACCAAACATGCAAACAGAACTATTGCATTCAAATCCACATCAAAACAAATCCAAAAATTCTCAAATAATTTACACCTAAACAGGGGATATTCAAGGTCTACCATGTCAAATTTGAGCTCAATTGGGCAAATGGAGCCATGTCAATGAAAATCAACAAAAACAGACACAATTATAGGCTCCAAACCACAACATCAATACATGCTTCCACTTCAAAAATTCATAACTCAATGAAAACAAAAAAGAAATGGATGGGACCAAAACAGGGATGTCACATTATGTGTCTATTACAAGCATGCCAAATTTCATGATTATCCAATACCATATGAGCATTTCACAATGAATCTACCAACCTATGTCACACAAGCTTGCACAATTGACCAACAGAAATGAAAAATCACAATCAATTTGAAAATGCAATGTAAAATTCCACAAAAATTCATATAGCATCTCAACATGTTAATCAACCATCATGCAAAATTTCACATTATTCTACCAAGTATAGGTCACTAAAAAAAATCCTGCAAGTTGACATAATGAGGTGTGACACAAATTGTCACACCTAAGTTCCAAAATTTGCTGCTCAATGACCAGGTATCAAAAATCCACAAAATTTACATGTAAATAAACAGCAGCCAGTCAGGAATCATCACAAAAATTGGCACAAATTTATTTTATGACATGAGCATTTCATGGATCAATTGGCAAAATGTAGCAAGAATGCACACATGTTAGAAAACCCTAAGCCAAACAACATTTTTACCAAGCACAACTTTGACCAATAGGTCAAAAAAATTCTACATAGGTCAAGGAAGTCAACAAAACAATTTTCACATTTTTCTGATTTTTTTATGATTTTTTATGAATTTTTTAAGGTGTTAACAATTTTTAAACAATTAAACAAAATTAATTAAAATGACAATGGCATAACTGTAAATATCACATGGCGCCAGCGGTAAACACGATTTTTGAAAATTCAAAACAGAATTTGGATCAAAAAGCCTTTTGCGCACAGAAATCTCGTCTTCCTCGTCGTGTTTTCCAGAAACGCAGAAAAAGCCAAGAACATCAAATCATCATGGAAATTAGCAAATGGATACTCGTTCTAACCGTCTAAACATGAGGAACACGAATATCATCATGATTTTGCCTAAAAGTTCCTAAATCGAACGAATCGACTCACTTAGGGTTTGTGTTCGTAACTTCATTTCCAGATTTCTTGAGCTACGATTATCCATTCCTAAAACTAAGGACATCATCATCATCACCGTTTCATGCTCTTCTAAACGCATATGAACATTAAACATTTCTTGAGATTCGAATTTGACCAACCTGGAAATGGCAGCTTTGAAACCGATGCTTTTAGAGCTCAATTCTTTAAAACAGCAACAGTAGAGGGATAGAGAAGGTGATTAGCGGTGCTAACTTCAATCGCCATGGCTTCTATTGCTCGAATTCACCATTTCACCATGGATGCTCCTTATGCTACAGTCGCGATTCAATGCTCCTCATGCTCCAATCTTCCAAAACAGTTGATGTTGATGATGTTGTGAGTTCAGATCAAAAGAAATTTCGAAAAATGGTTGAGATTTGGTGAAGAATTTTGAGATTGAAGATGTTGAGTTCTTGAGCAATCTTGAGAGAATGAAGAAGTTTCAGATCCAATCTTGGTAATTGTGAGAGTCTGTTATGATTAGGAAGTGATTTGGTTTATATACATTGCACTAATCCATCACTAATCATGTAATTAACCAATTTGGCATAGTTAGTGAAAATGGCAATTTGTAAACAAGGGCAAAAATGTAAATACACTATGCCAGCTCATGCCAGCTGTTTTGACAGCTCATGCAATCTCCAAATGACACATGTGAACCATAGAAACTTGTCCCATGCTTATTGGTTGCTCCATTCCCAAATTCACATGTGAATGCAAAATGTCCAATTTTCACCATTTCATTTTTCAAACCAAAACTCAAACCATATGCTTTGGCCACAAAGTGGTGATTCAAACAAGCTCAAAATGCCATTCCTGAGGTGTTGGAAAAAGTCCCATTCAAAAATTCCAATTATTTTGAGAGTTGGACAATTTTGCCCCTGGTCCAATTCAGCTGTCCAGTTGAAAAGTGACTTTTTGCCTTGGCCATTTTTGAACAAATCCAATGATGCACCCTCAAAGTACATGTCAAATGGAGTTTGTGCATATAAAGAACTTGCAATTTGGACAAAGTATGTGGTAATTATGGCCTCCTGATTACGGGTCATTTTTGAAATTCACTGAGCCATAACTTTCCAACCATACATTGGATTTTCAAGTTCTTGGACTTTTTGGAAAGGTGAGAACAAGATCTACAACTTTCATGTTGAACAAATTTGCATTTGAAGCTTCCTTGGACACGTGGCTTTGAGGTCCAAAACTTTCCATTTTTGGAAACTTCAGTTACAAGTCACTTTCTATTTTTGGCAGTTTTTGTCCTGACTTGATTTTCTTCATTCTTAAGCTTTGAGATGTCATTTAACACTTGTTCCAACATGAATGAAGTGTATCCAACTCATTCCCACCTCCAAATCCATCAGATCATGTACAGTTGACCACAGTTGACTTTTCATCTGACAGATGAATCTGGCAATGCATAGATCAAACTGAGCCCCAATCTCCAACTGAAATGGCTCAAGGGTGATACCCTAGCCTCAATAAGCACAATATAATCACAAAATGAACCCCATAACCATCAGAAACCTCATCTCCTGATCCAGCCCTGATTGGCCCAATGCACCTGATTAGGGCTGACCAGTGGTCAAAACCCTAATCTCAAGGAATCTTCTGATGACATCCAACCATGATGATGATGATGTATCAATTCAATCAATATGAAGACCAATACCCTTGAGAATCATGAAACCCTAATTCACAGCCCAATCCTCAGATGGCCATGATTAATCAATAAACCCTAGACTTGCACTTGGACTCTCCATCTTCTAATCAAGACTTGGGAGAATGGCTTGCACAATGTAACCACATGCTATGCAATATGCAATGCCTAATGACCTAAAAATGTATGCAATATGATAATGCTAGTCCCAAGAGAGGAGGGCAAATTTTGGGGTGTTACACTAAGGTAATGATCCCAAAAGATGTATGGATATCAAGGAGGAGAGTTTTGTATTGAATTTAAGAGGAGAGTAACGATGTTTCACTATTGAAGAAAGATTGATGTGCGATGATGTTTCGCTATTGAAGAAGGATTGATTGATGTTTGCTTGAAGAATACTTGTCAATTATATGATTCAAATTGCACTAAAGTCTATAAAAAATGTGAATACCTTGAGCAACTGGGTCATTCATCTCGTACCCAAAGATATTCTAGACAAGGATAAGAATGCTCCACTCTCATCATTCTTTGTTACTTAAGGCTCATGGCATACAACTTGAATCAGAATTGGCAAGTTGCTGATAGGAGATCCTGAGTGTTGATTTTGATGATGTAGTATTGCTTGTTTTGGGATGAGACTTGACAATCATTTGATTTGAATTGTGCTAAAGTCTATGAATAGAGGTGAATACGATGAACAACTGGGTCATTCATCCTGTACCCAAAAATATTCAGAATGAGGATATGAGTTCTCCATTCTCACCCTTTCTCTATTGCTTAAGGCTCGTGGCACACAACTTGAATCAGGATTGACAAGTGTTGACCTTTGTTGTGCTTGAACAGTGCTTCAGCCTCCATGTCCAGAGTCTTTGGAGTCTTGAATGTGAAACTTAACTTGAATATGACTTGAAGAATCAAGGGCAAGTATAAAGGTCCCAATTCAATCAAGTGATCAAGAGACTTATTATCATTCAATTGAATATGAGACCTAAGGGGATCAGGAAAATTTTCAGGACAAAGTTAAAACAAAGTCCAATATCAAGTCTAATTAATTGATCAAGGGTGAACTTGATCAACTAACCAAGGGGAAAAGATCATGTTAAAAACATATTAAGCCCATGGAATTATGGAAAAGAAATAAGGCATTAAAAATTGAAATTTAATCATGTTAATTATAATGTCTAAGTAAACATGAAATAGAATTAAAAAGAAATTAACAATTAAACTTAATTAAAAGTTAATCCTAATGAATTAAATTCTACCAAAACTAAATCCAATTAAAATGAAATTTATCTATTAAAAATATCTATTTAAATGTGTATTTTTAATATTAGAAAAAAGAGTGATTAAAAGAGAAAATTATAAACAAAGCAACATATGTCTATTTAAACTCTGCGTTTTCATTTTCTTCATTTTACATTCTCAATTGGTCATGTTCAAAGCATCATAAAATACTCATTTTTTAACGAAAATGGATAAATAAATATGCGTTGGAAATGTCTCACGATATAAAACAAGATGCTATCAAGAAAAAACTCAAACAGAAATAAAATCCATTCGAAAAAAAGCCATAAAGTTTACCAAAAAAATTGTGTTCTTCATTTTTTGCATTTTGCATTTCTAATAACCATCTTTAGATCATCATAAAATTCTCATTTCTTAACGAAAATGGACAAATAAATATGCGTTGGAAACGTCTCATGGAATACAAAAAGATCATATCAATAAAAAAACTCAAACAACAACAAAATACATGCTAAACAGAGCCATAAAATTTACGCAAAAAAAACGTATTCTTCATTTTCTGCATTTTGCATTTCCAACTAGTCATCTTTAGAGCATCATAAAATGTTCATTTCTTAATGAAAATGGACAAATAAATGAGTTGGAAAGGTTTCATGGCATAAAAAAATATGCTATCAATAAAAAAACAAATAAAACAAAAATACATGCTAAACAGAGTCATAACGCTTACGCAAAAAAAAACGTGTTTTTCATTTTCTGCATTTTGCATTTTCAACTAA
The DNA here is from genome assembly GCF_024323335.1 of Lathyrus oleraceus. NCBI lineage: Eukaryota > Viridiplantae > Streptophyta > Magnoliopsida > Fabales > Fabaceae > Lathyrus > Lathyrus oleraceus. The sequence goes on from NC_066584.1 coordinate 7,155,621, forward strand.
CTATCTTTAGAGCATCATAAAATGCTCATTTCTTAGCGAAAATGGACAAATAAATACGCGTTAGAAAAGTCTCATGGCATACAAAAATATTATATTAATAAAAAATGCAAACAGAAAAAAAAAATCCATGAAAAACAAAGTCATAAAGTTTATGAAAAAACAATGCTCTATTTTCTACATTTTTTGCGGTTTCAACATAATTATGTTTTGTGTTGTAGTTTGATTATAACTCAGTTTTTGTACAATTTTTTTACTTAAATTACAACTAAAACGAGCACATCACATCAAAGAATAATAGTGGATGAAAGATTATCGGTAAAAATGAAGAAAAATATGGAATTCGCTATTATTGGCAAGGTGTTCGATAAAATGTTTCAACCAAGTTTCTTTTCTTTTTGGTTTCAAATAAGTGATTATCTTATTAATCTACTCACAACAATGGATTAAATTAATCAACAAGCAAACATTCAATTATTCATGGTAAGACTATGAAAAAGATGAAGGATTACCGACGGAGCGGAGGTTTGCTCCTATTAGGGTTGAAAATTGGAATGTCGAAGAGAAACCCAAAATACTTCAAGAATAAACTCCTTTAATCCAATTAAATTTCAAGATTGATGATTATTTTTAAAGATAAATTAATGTATAAGATGAATCTTGGATGTAGAATATTGATGAATAAGCTTGAATTGATTAACTTTACATGATGATTATGGTTGAATCTTGATGAACTTTAGATGATGATTGTTGATAAAAATGTAGAAATTGTTGATTGATGATTTGTGGAAATTGGATTTGGCTAAGTTCCATCATTTTAGAACTTCAATGTGAAGTTCAAAGTGGTGGTGAAAATGAACTTTGGTGATGGTGGGGAAGAAGATGAATTGAGAGAGAGATAATTTGAGAAAAAATAGTGGAAAAAAAGATGGTTTAATTAATTATGTTAATTAACCCTACCCCAAAATGTGAAAAATAACATGTTTATATAAACTTGGTAGGTGAATGATCACCCTTGGATTATGATCCAAGAAATGGGTTTATCAATGATTTGAAGGGGAAAAATGGAAGTTGAGATTTGTGTTAGTTTGGAAGTTTGTGTTAGTTTGGAAGTTATGATAGTTAAGGGTAATTAGCTAAATGGATGACTTATGGAGAAATAGGTAGTTAATGGTAGTTATAGACCAATGGTGAGTTTAGCAAAAGTATCAAGTTAGGATGTAAGCAAAAGAGCCACTAGTAATTAACTTGAATTTTAATGCATTTGCCTTGACTTTTCTACCACTTTTAACTTGAATTTTGAGTGTTTAACCCATGACTTTTAATACTTTTGAGAAGTGATATTTTCCAATAAATGAATGAAATCTTCCTTTTATTCCAACTTTGCCATTTTCTTTGAATCCAAGCAAACCTCTAAAATAACCATGAATCTCAACAAAAAAAAAGATGATCCCCACCACAAGTAATACGGGAAATAAACCTGAATAATTACCAAATAATATCCAACTCAAAAATCCACTTAAACTGATTAAATATATTATCATCGGACATTTGACATAAATTTGTTACCATATGAAAATATCGATGAATGCATGATCAAATAGAAACAAAGTAGGCAGATGAACAAAACCATAAGCTAGGTGAATTGAATAAAAAAAGTAGGGCAAATTTTGGGGTATGACACAAACACTACAATCTTTTGACACCCATACGCTCTTGAGTTTAATCATCTTCCCTTGGTTAATCACCTTCTTCATGGGTAAATCACCTTATTGAGGTTAAACACCCATATCTGAACCTTACACAACTCTAAGGTTAATCACCAGTTCTTGGTTAATCACCTCCATCATGGGTTAATCACCTTCTCATGGGTAAAACACTTTTCATGCATGCTTGTCTTGTTAGTTCCATGCTTAGACAAGCCTCTTCCATGCATGGTTGCCTTGTCAGCCTTATGCTTAGGCGAACCCCTCATTCTCATGCATGTCTACCTTGTTAGTCCCATGATTAGGCAGACCCCATTTTCCTTTTATGTTTGTCTTGTTAGTCTCATGCTTAGACAAATCCTTTTGCATACATATCTGCCTTGTTAATCAAATGATTAGACAGACCATTTACATGCATGTTCTCCTTGTTAGTCTCATGCTTAGGCGAACCCCTCTTCATGCATGATTGCCTTGTTAGTCCCATGCTTAGGCAAACCCATTTATGCATGTTTTCCTTGTTAGTCCCCTGCTTAGGCAAACACCCCTTTCTTGTAGGAATTAATTCCCTGGATCTAGGCAAAACCCTACAACTCTGCATTGGTTAATCACCATTTATTAGTTAAATGTAACTCTTTGGGTTAATCATCATCTTGGTTAAAACACCCACATCTTTGATTTAAACACTACTCTTATTTTTCTCTTTGAGTTAATCATCATCTTGGTTAAAATACCCACCTCTTTTATTTCAGTTCTTGGTTATGACACCACCTTTATTTCAGTTCTTGGTTATCATACCACTTTCTTTACAATTCCACACTTCTGGTTCATACACCATTCTATGAGTTCAAACAATTCACTCTTGGTCCAAGCAATACTTTCACCATACTTCACAACAACTTCACCATTTCACAATTATTTTTAAATCCAATTCATTCACAAATTATTTTCAAACACAATTTTCTTTCTTTTCACAAAAGAACTATAATAATTTGTTCCTTAGAAGTCAAACTAAAAGCTTAAAGCATATGAACTAGGATTGAACCAGCTAATGTGAAAACACTTCTAGGATACAATTATAACATCGTTCCCTAAAATAAACCAACAAATATGTAGTTTTCTACCGTGAACTATGGAGCTCTGATTTTCTCATTGCACTATGAGAATACATAGGCACATGGGTTTGAATCCTTGGCAAACACATTAATTAATAAACTTATTTTCCCCTTAAGAACAATCAAAAGGGTTCATGTTGAGTACAACGAATGCGAGAGATACTAATACCTTCCCTTTGCATAACCGACTTCCTTACCGTTTTTCTCTTCCTATTGGGTTTTATCGATATTTTCCTTTTCCTTTGGAATAAATAAAGTTCGGAGGTGACTTTGTTGTATTTAGAGCGTGCGAAACTCAAGGTATGCTCGAAAACGTATCACTTGGTACAAATCCAAGGAGCTGTTATGGCCGCCCGTAACACGTACTACGGCCCGTAGAACTCCCCAGATAAAAACCCCTTTTTAGGAATGCTTTTGGTATTAAAACCATAGGGATACTATAGTCACACGTAGCACGTGCTACGGCCCATAGTAGATCCTAAAAAACTTCAATTTTCTCGCGATTTTGTACGATCGCTCTTGTTTTTCAGTCGTTCATTCGATCCCAAACCCAAGTTTTGACCTCTAATAGTCCCAAAATATACCATACACAATTGTACATGAAAACATATGAGTTTTAATCATATCTTAACACCTAACTCAATAATACATCATTTGTCTATGACTAACATGCAATTCACTCAATTCATCATGGATTTATCACAACAACATATATAAACACAAGATCCATCAACAATTTTCTAAAAATCATTATAAACCATTCATAAGAAGAAAATTATAAGAACCCTAATGAGGTTAAGGACTCCTCTACCATATCTCTCATGCATAAGCCCTTATTGAAGGTTATTCTCCCCTTTACCTTAGGGTCAGTTTGGTTCAACAGAGGGGAGTGGGGGTGGATTTTAATAAAGGGGAGGGGATGTGAAGGGATGCATTTTAATTAAACGTATGTTTGATTCAAAAGAGGAGGAATGATGGGGAGGGAGAAGTTTTAATCAAATATATGTTTCATAAGGGGAGGAGAAGGATTTTAAATCTAATTTATCTTTTTACCTTTAAAATATTATAACACTCATGCTAAATAAAATTTTAAAAAAATGATATTCACCAAAAAAAAAATTGTCAATTCATAAACAACATAGATAATCAAACACAAAATATTTAATATTTAAAATACTCTAAAATATATTAAAATGAAAATAAAATATTGATAAACGTTATAATTTATAATATATTTTATCATAACTCCTCTCCCTCCCCTTCCCTTTGAAAATCCCCAATTCGCAGGGAATGGAAAAGTGTTCCAGGAGGGATTTTGATTACCACCAATCCCCTCCTCTCCCCTCATAAAAAATTGAACCAAACATACATAATTTAAAATATTCTCTCCCCTCCCCTTCAAAACCCTTCAACCAAACGGACCCTTAGATTTCTAGAAATTGATTTTGAATTGGACAACTTCTATGAGTTCCCTCTTCAAATTCCTAAATTTTGCTCTTTCTCTCCTTTTTGTCTCTTTTCTATGTATGTCAGTTGGTTTCTCTAAAATCTAGTTTTCTCCCTATTTTTAGAATATATATAGTCCCCAATCAATTTCCTTAATTATGAAATTTGTTCAACTTATCACTAGCTTCTCTATTTTTACCGCCTATTTTCTTCAAATCTCACAAAGGCCCAATTTTATCATTTTACTATATATTTAATTAATTCGAATAAAACACTATTTATTCTAATAATTAATTAAAATTCCAATAATATATAAACAACTAAACTAAACTCTTACTCTCTTTATACCTCTATTCCAAGGATACTTATCTCCACAATCACACAACAGTAATTTAAAAACACCAATTAATCAAATAAAATTCTAAATAATTCAATTAAATTAATTAATCGAATTTGGGGCGTTACAGAAAGCATAAACTTACTCAGCTTAAAATGGAAATTAGCACCCGAGTCATGTTGGGTAAACACAACACCACTATTCCAAGGATACTAGCTTCTCTATTTTTACCACTTATTTTCTCCCAGTCTCACAAAGGCCCAATTTTATAAGTTTTACTATATATTTAATTAATTCAAATAAAACACTATTTATTCTAATAATATATAGACAACTAAACTAAACTCTTAATCTATCTATACCTTTATTCTAAGAATACTTACCTCCATAGTCACACAACACTAATTTAAAAAAACCAATTAATCAAATAAAATTCTAAATAAATCAATTAAATTAATTAATCGAATTTGGGGTGTTATAGAAAGCATAAACTTACTCAGCTTAGAATGGAAATTAGCACCTGAGTCATGTTGGGTAAACACAACACCACTAAATTAAATCCATTTATTAGAATGCTAACAGAGTGAGAAACATTGATACTAGGTTGACTATTAAAAACCTTTGTGATCAACTAAAGTCTGACTTGATTTTGATTGTGTAACCAATGATTCCTTATGCCTTTTTTCCTACTAAGTGTCTTAAAAAAATTGGCTTAATATATTTACAATAAATTTTAGATATAATCATGATTCGAACCTATGGACTTTTTGTGAAATAGATATGAATTCCTCTCTGTTGTCTTTGTCTGAACAACATGTAAATTTTTCTATAAAAGTGGATCAAACTAAATTCTTCATTGTAGTTGTATATCCAAGTAACTTCTATGTGATTCAAAGACAGTAATTGAATGAACTCATCAATCTTCTATAGGCCAATCTTGACCCTTAGTGCATGTAATGTAATTTCAATGTTGTTATTGGTTTCCATGAGAAATTTGGTGGATACCCTCTAAACAAAACTTTCATTAATGAGTTTATTAGCTATACTAATCAAAATGAGTCTATGCATCTTAACACTGATGATAGATATTACAGTTGGACCAATAGGAGAATTGTGTTGCTTACTCTTCCATTAGGCTTGATAGATTCATTTGTAATAAAAAAAATGGATAGATAATTGGAACATAATCATCTCCTCCATTTTAATAAAGAATCACTCAGACCATTACTCTATTCTTATGTATTATGACATATGTGGGTTTTCTTCAGATAGGCCATTCAAATTTCTAAAGATTCGGACTCTAGATGATAGTTGTAGATAATTAATTTCTCCTAATTGGAATATTATTATGGTTGGTTACCATATGTTTGTTTTATCTGCTAAGTTGAGATATCTTAAACCTATTCTTAATAAATGGAACAAAGAAACTTTTAGCAATATTCATCTTAAAGTCACTCAAGCTATTGATGGAGTTAACATGATACAAGAATTAATTATTGATGCAGGTTAAAAGGAGGATTTGGGGTTAGATAAGGATTGCACATGCATGGAAATTTTTTTAGGAATAAGGTAAAAGTGGTTTAAGGATGGAGATAAGAATACAAAGTTTTTTTATAACGCAATCAAATTGAGATATGCCAATATCAAAATTACTAAATTGAGACATGTGTTGGTGTAAGCCCTAGCGGCTAATACTTTTGGTACTTGTATCAAATTATTTATTAATAATAAAAGATTTTTTCTTTATTATGTTTGTTTAATAAAGTCCCTAGAATAGATAGTCCGTTTAATGTATCAAGTGTGACTTAATCATGAGATCCCATTAAACATAAGGATATTATTCTTAAAGTATCTGTAGTCGAGCTTTGTTGTGAAGTGGGATAACATTAAAGCATTAAGATTATTATGTATATAGACTGATGATCACATCTCATGGATCATGGATAGGGAGTTATTAAGTCTTAAGCATATGTATGAATATTAGGAGCAATACTTATACTTGATTGACCCGCTATAAGAATACCATATAGAATTTTATGAAAAGTGTCATAAGTTATTCTCATGGTGATAGTGGTGTATACCACCCTTCGACTTGAAACCACTATAGACCCTAGATATAAAGTTGAGTGCTTTATTGCTGATCAAATATTGTCCGTAACTGGATGACCATAAAGACAGTTGATGGATACTCCACGAAGCATGTTGAGGGACATAAGTGACCTAGATAGAATTTTTCCATCCTGCGTAACAGGATAAATATCTATACGGGCCCAATATTGAACTAGAGAAGGATGACACGGTCTATGCCTTGTGTTCAATATAGACATAGGGGCAAAAGGGTAAGTATAAACATAAGTATTATCATAAAATGATTTGTCAGATCACATGACATTTTCGTGTCTTTGGTAGCAGTGATGTGTTGCTAGATACCGCTCACTATTTATTATGTTAAATACGTGATTTAATATAATTTCTAATGTCGCGAAAACCTATAGGGTCATACACAAAAGGACGGATTGATGAGAGATAGAGTAAATAAGGAACACCGTAAGGTGCAGTGCACTTAAGTGAATTGTAGAATATCGTAAGGTACAGTGTACTTAAGTAGAATATGAAATATGGTAAGATACCACACGCTTAAGTGATTTTGGCATATCATAAGATATGGGCCACATACACTTAAGTGGGATTTTTAGCTTGCAACCTACACAAGTGGTTCTATAAATTGAACCCTTGTGCAGATGCATTTGTGCAGTTGAAATTTCATTTCTCTCTCTCTCTCTCTCTCTCTCTCTCTCTCTCTCACACACACACACACACACACACACACACACACACACACACTCAAAGCCTTCATTCGTAGCAGCTAGCATTGAGATTGAACGAATCCGTTCATGTGGACTGAGTAGAGGCGTTGTTACCATTCAACGTTCGTGATCACTCCTTAGATCTGCATCAAAGGTTTCAAACGGCACTAGAGGTAACGATTATATCACTGATCATGCCCATTCGTAAGGATCACTAAAGGAGAAATTTTTTAATTTCCGCTGCATTTTGGATCGCTATTCTTCTTCAGTGGTATTAAAGCCACTAACGAAACCATGCATCTGATAGCTGTTTATTTTCTATATTTTCTATATTAATACGATTAAAAGACATAATGAATAAAACAATAAACGAGTAATTAAATTTGGCATCATGTGTGTAAGATTTGGATGATTGATGTTGACTATGCTTTAGAATCCGATGTTAGTATGGTGAAGCAGCGATACATCGATCGTCCATAGGTTACACAATTGAGATCAATCAAGTTATATATATGATATAAGTAATTCTTATGCAAAATACAGTATATATGATATATTTTTTCTCTTTCGTTCATTCAAACACTTAATAGTTATTTTCCTTTGAGCGATCAATGGTCATTTGCTTCGGAATCCGAAGAAAGTATGGTGAAGCAATGATGTGTTGATCAATCATACTGAATTAACAGTCGAGGTGTGTTAGACGGTATGAAATTGGTGCATTAGGGTTCATGACTGTACAAGGGCTATGATGTCAAAGAGTTATGTGATTAGGGTTCTGACTGCGCAAGAGTTGTGCTTTAAAGTATCAAGTGTTGATGCGAAAATCGAAATCGATTTCAAATGAATTATTCATTAAAATTTTGCGTCGGGGCGCTGCCCCTTTGACTCCCGTCTGCTGAACAGTCAGCAGAACCCCCGGCTAACTCTATGTAGTGTGATCGATCTCCGAAATTTAATTTGGTTTATTTAATTAACAGAATTTAAATTAATAAAATAATGTGTTTATTATTATTATTTTGTAGTGATCAGTTATGGCCTTAGTTTTCCTTTATTTTATTTTGGGATTTTAAAATACGACATACGTGTCGTGCCTCTCTTTAATCTCTTAATGTACCTTCTTTTCTCATCTCACTCCCTCGTATGCAAAACGAGTTTCTTTTATGTAATGTAATGTTATGAAGAAAGAGAAGAATACAATATCAATGGAGGATAACCTTGAAGATCTTGCTTGGAGAAGCTTAGATCGTTACTAGGTTAGCTTAGGTTCTCTCATTGGATTGGGAGAACAATTGTGCTAGGGGCCATAACTGTTTCATTTTGTATGTATATTGATGCATGTGAATGTATGTTGATGCATGTGAGAGACGATTTATATGACAAATAAGTCGGTGAGATCAGAATAATTGTAATATCCCTCAAATTAAATATTAAGTTTATGCTTTCCAAGTTTTAGCACTCATCAAGACTAGTATCGAATAATGTAGGTTTCGCCTACGCGAGTTGCATATTCTATATTAGTAAGGTGTGATGGGATAATTGTAATATCCAATTGCTAAAACGATGGGTCAAACTTAACTAAACAAATTATAATAAGATTATATATGTTTAGAAGCAAGAGTTGGAAATGATCCATCTGATGGATTGGAATAAGGAGTTATTCACCCAACTAAAATATTCAAGAGTTGTATTAGACACAATTGGAAGGAGTTCCTACCTAAATAACCTAGTTTTGTGTAATCCGCCTACGCGGACTTAAAACAAAGTGAAATGTGGATCTCGACCCATTAGAAAATCTTCCAACGGGATTTTCTGAATCAAATGGTGAGGGTCATTTTGTTTTGAGTAAAATAGTGGGAGCATATTTATTTAAAGGCCTAATTAAAAATGTTATTGATACTTATATTTTCATTATTTTCATGTAGATTACCATGACCACAAACACCTCTAAAAACATTTTATGATCAATCCTTGATAAGGAAAAATTATCTGGAACAAATTTTCTGGATTGGCACCGAAATCTGAGGATTATCCTCAAACATGATAGAAAGTTGTATGTCTTGGAGAAACCTGTTCCTGAAGAGGAACCTCCTAATTCTGCATCTAAGGCATAAAGAGATGCTTATAAGAAGCATGTCGATGATGCCAATGAAACCGCTTGCCTCATGCTAGCTACCATGAACTCAGAGTTGCAAAAGCAACATGAGAACATGGCAGTGTTCGATATGATCGAACACCTGAAGATGCTCTATCAAGAGAAGGAAATGCATGAAAGGTTTGAAGTTTCAAAAGCCCTTTCTCAAGGAAAATTAGTTGAGGGAGACCCTGTAGGCCCCCATGTGCTCAAGATGATTGGGTATGTGGAGAACCTTAAGAGGTTGGGTTTTCCCCTTGGAAAGGAACTTGCGACTGATTTGATCTTGCAATCGTTTCCAGATAGATTCATTCAATTTTTCCTTAATTTCAATATGAATGATATGGACAAATCTCTTCCTGAACTGCTAGCCATGTTAAGAACTGCTAAGCAGAATCTGAAGTCAAAAGGGAAGTCCATTTTGATGATCGGAAATGGAAAGAGACAAAACAAAGGACCCACCAAGCAGGGTGATAAAGGGAAAGGCATGGAAGTTGCCAAACCCAAACCCATTACTCCTGCTTTAAAGCCTAGTGGAGAAATAGCAAAGGAAGGCACCTGCTTCCATTGTGGTAAGACCGGACACTGGAAGAAAAACTGCTCAAAGTACCTGGATGATAAGAAGAATGGAGTAGAGACTTCAACTTCAGGTATTTTTGTTATTGAAATTAATTTATCTACTTATACATCATGGGTATTAGATACTGGATGCGGTTCTCACATTTGTATCAATGTGCAGGGGCTAAAAAGGAGTAGAGATTTGGCAAAAGGTGAAGTTGACCAACAAGTTGGAATGGAGCAAAGGTTGTTGCTTTAGCCGTAGGAACTTATGTATTGACTTTACCTAGTGGTTTAATAATTCAGTTTGAGAACTGTTATTACGTACCTGCAATTAGCAGGAATATTATTTATGTTTCTTGTTTGGACAAGTTTGGTTTTTCATTTATAATAAAGAACAATTATTGCTCCATTTATTTGAATGATATATTCTATGCTACTACACAAATGAACAATGGATTATATGTCCTTGATCTTGAAATGCCTATTTATAACACTAATACTAAAAGGGTGAAACCTAATGAGTTAAATCCAACTTACCTTTGGTATTATCGATTAGGCCACACAAATGAGAAACGCATTTCCAAACTCCATAAAGATGGACTCTTGGACTCTTTTGATTATAAATCATATGAGACGTGCATATCTTGTTTAATTGGAAAGATGACAAAGTCTCCATTCACAGGAAAAGGTGAAAGAGCTAATGATCTTTTGGCCCTCAAACATACTGATGTATGTGGACCACTGAACATACCAGCCAGGGGAGGTTTTCAGTACTTCATCATATTTACTGATGATTTCAGTAGATATGGTTATGTGTATTTAATGAAACACAAATCAAAGTCCTTTGAAAAGTTCAAGGAATTCAAGAATGAAGTACAAAACCAACTAGGTAAGAATATTAAAACTCTTTGATCAGATCGAGGTGGTGAGTATTTAAGCCTAGAGTTTGATGATCATCTGAAAGAGTGTGAGATCTTATCCAAACTTAATCCTCTTGGAACACCCCAATGGAACGGTGTATTTGAGAGAAGAAATCCAACTCTATTAGACATGGTCCGATCCATGATGAGTCACGCCGATCTTCCAAACTTCTTTTGGGGACATGCACTGTTGACAACAGTTTACACACTTAACCGTGTTCCATCCAAAAAGGTTGAGAAGACACCATATGAGATATGGAGTGGTAAGAAACCACATATGTCTTACATGAAGATTTTGGGTTGCGAAGTTTATATGAAACAACAAATTTCAACTAAGCTTGAGCCCAAACCTGACAAATGCTTATTTGTGGGATATCCTAAAGAAACAAAAGGGTATTACTTCTACAATCCTTCTGAGGAAAAAGTGTTTGTCGCTCGAACTGGAGGTTTCCTAGAAAAGGATTTTATTTCCAGAGGAATCAGTGGGAGGAAAGTATAGCTTGAAGAAATTAAAGAATCACAAAGCATTAATACACCTATGGAGGAATTAGAGCAGGACACACAAGTAGTTGTGGAAGAGCAACCTGCTCAAGTAGAACAACACCAACGTAGGTCAAGTAGGATACGTCACCTACCTGAGAGATATGGATATCTCATAACTGATCAAGGTAATGTATTACTCATGGATCAAGATGAGCATGTGACCTACCAAGAGGCCATAACTGGTCCCGAGTCTGAGAAGTGGCTAGAAGCCATGAAAACTGAAATGGATTCCATGTACACAAACTAGGTTTGGACCTTGGTAGAGCCTCCTGTAGGAGTTAACCTTATAGGATGCAAGTGGATCTTCAAAAAGAAGACTGGCATGGATGGTAAGGTACATACCTATAAGGTGAGTTTGGTTGCAAAAGGATATAAACAAATTCATGGGGTTGACAAGGATGAAACCTTTTCACCAGTTACAATGCTTAAATCTGTTTAGATTTTACTTGCTATCACTGCATATCATGATAATGAAATATGGCAGATGGATGTCAAAATTGCTTTCCTTAATGGGAATCTTCTTGAGGATGTGTACATGACACAACCTAAAGGATTTGACGTACCAGAAGAAGCCCAAAAGTTATGTAAGTTACAAAGATAAATCTATGGATTGAAGCAAGCTTCCAGAAACTGGAATCTTCATTTTGATGAAACAGTAAAACAATATGGATTCACCAAGAATGAAGATGAGCCTTGTGTCTAAAAGAAGGTTAGTAGGAGCATGATCGTCTTCCTAGTATTATATGTAGATGACATATTACTCATTGGAAATGATGTCTCTACCCTACAACAAGTAAAGTCTTGGTTGGGGAAATGCTTTTCTATGAAGGACCTGGGTGAAGCAACCTATATATTAGGAATCAGGATCTATAGAGATAGATCACAAAAAACTGTTTGGCCTAAGTCAGAGTCCATACATAGACAAAGTCCTGAGACGCTTTAATATGCATGATTCCAAGAAAGGATTCATACCTATGCAACATGGAATGTGTCTATCAAAAACACAATCCCCTTCAACTAAGGAAGAAAGGGATCGCATGAATAAGATTCCATATGCATCTGCATTTGGATCTATCATGTATGCCATGTTATGTACTCGACCAGATGTCTCGTATGCTTTAAGTGCAACGAGTAGGTACCAATATGATCCTGGTGATGCTCATTGGGTAGCTGTCAAGAATATCCTTAAGTATTTGAGAAGGACTAAGGACTCATTCTTGATATATGGAGGTGAGGAAGAGCTTGATGTAATTGGATACACTGATGCTAGCTTCCAGATAGACAAGGATGACTTTATATCACAATCTGGTTATGTGTTTTGCTTAAATGGTGGCGCTGTGAGCTGGAAAAGTTCAAAGCAAGATACAGTTGTTGATTCTACAACCGAGGCCGAGTGTATTACTTCCTCAAGTGCAGCAAAGGAAGTTGTTTGGATCAAAAAGTCCACTAGTGAACTTGGCATAGTTCCTAGCATTGTGGATCCCATTGGTCTCTATTATGATAACAATGGTGCTATCGCACAAGCTAATGAGCCTAGATTTCACCAACGATCCAAACACATACTTAGGCGTTATCACCTCATTCGAGAGATGATAAATAAAGGAGATGTGAAAATATGCAAAGTACCTACACTTGAAAATATTGTTGACCCACTGACAAAGCCTCTTGCACAGCAGAAGCATGATGACCATACTAGATCTATGGGCATTAGGGGTATGCCTGGTTGGCTCTAGTGCTAGTGGGAGATTATTAGTGTAAGCCCTAGAGGCCAATACTTTTGTTACTTGTATCGAGTTATTTATTACTAATAAAAGGTTTTTTCTTTATTATGTTTGTTTAATAAAGTCCCTAGAATAGATAGTCCGTTTAATGTATCAAGTGTGACTTAATCATGAGATCCCATTAAACATAAGGACACTATTCTTAAAGTATCCATAGTAGAGCTTTGTTGTGAACTGTGATAACATTAAAGCATTAAGATTATTATGTATATAGACTGATGATCACATATCATGAATCATGGATAAGGAATTATCAAGTCTTAAACATAGGTATGAATATTAGGAGTAATATTTATACTGGATTGACCCGCTATGAGAATACCATATAGAATGTTATGCAAAGTGTCATAAGTTATTCTCATGGTGATAGTGGTGTATACCACCCTTCGACCTGAAACCACTATGGACCCTAGATATAGAGTCGAGTGCTTTATTGCTGATCAAACGTTGTGCGTAACTGGATGACCATAATGACAGTTGACGGATACTCCACGAAGCATGTTGAGGGACATGAGTGGCCTAGATGGAATTTTCCCATCCTGCATAACAGGATAAATGTATACGGGTCTAATATTGAACTGGACAAGGATGACACAGTTTATGCCTTGTGTTCAATATAGACATAGGGGCAAAAGGGTAATTATACACATAAGTATTATCACAAAAGGATTTGTCAGATCACATGACATTTTCGTGTCTTGGGTAGCAGTGATGTGTTGCTAGATAATGTTCACTATTTATTATGTTAAATACGTGATTTAATATAATTGCCAATGTCGTGAAAACCTACAGGGTCACACACAAAAGAACGGATTGATGAGAGATAGAATAAATAAGGAACATTGTAAGGTACAGTGCACTTAAGTGAATTGTAGAACATCGTAAGGTACGATGTACTTAAGTAGAATACGAAATATGGTAAGGTACCACGCGCTTAAGTGATTTTGGCATATCATAAGATATGGGCCACATACACTTGAGTGGGCTTTTTAGCTTGCAGCCCACACAAGTGGTTCTATAAATAGAACCCTTGTGCAGAAGCATTTGTGCAGTTGAAATTTTGTTTCTCTCTCTCTCTCTCTCTCACTCAAAGCCTTCATTCGTAGCAACTAGCACTAAGATTGAAGGAATTCGTTCGTGTGGACTGAGTAGAGGCGTTGTTACCATTCAACGTTCGTGATCACTCCTTAGATCTTCATCAAAGTTTTCAATCACCACAAGAGGTAACAATTCTATCACTGGTCATGCCCATTCGTAAGGATCACTAAAGGATAAAAAATTTAATTTCCACTCCATTTTGGATCGCTATTCTCCTTCAACACGAAGGAAAGCTAGTTTAAGAAAGCAAGTATCAAGGTATGGTCGACTTTCTTTAGTACCTTATTGCTTCTCGTCCTAATATCATAATTGTTGTGTGTCTTTGTGATCGTCTTCAAGAAAACCCCAAAAAATCACATCTCCCTGTGATAATATGCATGGTGACATATCTAACTAGCACAACACAAATGGGTTTATGGTACCCCAAAGGAACAAATTGTGCCTCAGTTGAGTACTTTGATTCCATTTTTGCTAGTTATAAATTATATTAGAAAAGTACTAGCGGTATGTGTCACTACTTGATGAATTGCTTGTCATATGGCATATCAAGAAACAAGCAAGTGTAGCGTTATCCAAAAATGATGAAAAATACATTGTTGCAGGAAGTTTTTGTGAACAAATTATCTGGATGAAACATCAACTAAGTGATTACGAAGTTGATCAATGAGTTGTTCCGATAAAATACCATAACACTAGTGTCATCAAACTCACAAAAAATATAGTACTTCGCTCTTGGACTAAACACATTAGGGCTAGACACAATTTCCTTAGGGATCATGGCAAAAAAGAGGATTGTGTAATTGTGTTTGTATCCTTATCAAATAAAATGACAAATATTTTTACTAAACCTCTTCCTAAGTAAAATTTATTTTTCATAAGTATTGAGTTGGGAATCTTAAACCAATCATGAATGGATTACACTTGCTAAAGGTTTCTTCTCCTTCTTATTTTTCCCTTTCTCTATGTGTTTTACATAATCTTTGTGCTTGCATATATTTTTCATGTATTTTTTATTATGCTAACGAGGGAGAACCTGTTGGTGTAAGCCCTAGATGCAAATACTTTTGGTACTTATATCGAATTAATTATTAATAATAAAAGGATTTTTATTTATTATGTTTGTTTAATAAAGTCCCTAGAATAGCTAGTCCGTTTAATGTATCAAGTGTGACTTAATCATGAGATCCCATTAAACATAAGGACACTATTCTTAAAGTATTTGTAGTCGAGCTTTATTGTGAAATGGGATAACATTAAAGCATTAAGACTATTATATATATAGATTGATGATCACATCTCATGGATCATGGATAAGGAGTTATCAAGTCTTAAATATAAGTATGAATATTAAGAGTAATATTTATACTGGATTGACCCGCTATGAGAATACTATATAGAATGTTATGCAAAGTGTCATAAGTTATTCTCATGGTGATAATGGTGTATACTACCCTTCGACCTGAAACCACTATGGATCCTAGATGTAGAGTCGAGTGCCTTATTGTTAATCAAACATTGTCCGTAACTGGATGACCATAAAGACAGTTGATGGGTACTCCACGAAGCATACTGAGGGACATGAGTGACCTAGCTGGAATTTGCCCATCCTGCGTAACAGGATAAATGTCTATGGGCCCAATATTGAACTGGACAAGGATGACACGGTCTATGCCTTATGTTCAATATAGACATAGGGGCAAAAGGGTAATTGTACACATAAGTATTATCACAAAATGATTTTTCATATCACATTACATTTTCGTGTCTTGGGTAGCAGTGATGTGTTGCTAGATATTGTTTACTATTTATTATGTTAAATACGTGATTTAATATAATTGCCAATGTCGCGAACACCTACAGGGTCACACACAAAAGGACGGATTGATGAGAGATAGAGTAACTAAGGAACACCGTAAGGTACGGTGCACTTAAGTGAATTATAGAACATCGTAAGGTACGATGTACTTAAGTAAAATACGAAATATGGTAAGGTACCACGCGCTTAAGCGATTTTGGCATATTATAAGATATGGGCCACATACACTTAAGTGGACTTTTTAGCTTGCAGCCCACACAAGTGGTTCTATAAATAGAACCCTTGTGCAGAAGCATTTGTGCAGTTGTAATTTCGTTTCTCTCTCTCTCTCTCACTCACTCAAAGTCTTCATTCGTAGCAGCTAGCACTGAGATTGAAGGAATCCGTTCATGTGGACTGAGTAGAGGCGTTATCACCATTCAATGTTCGTGATCGCTCCGTAGATCTGCATCAAAGGTTTCAATCGCCACAAGAGGTAACGATTATCACTGATCATGCTCATTCGTAAGGATCACTAAAGGAGTTTTTTTTTAATTCCGCTGCATTTTGGATCGCTCTTCTCCTACAGAAACATACTCCCAAGGGGGATTAAACTATAATATATGTATTTGTGAGGTGGAGTTTAACCACTTCATTCTTTTATCCATGTATTTTTTCTTCTATTTTTACCACCTCTGTGAACATACGTTATCATCATAAAAAATGGGTAGAATGTGGATCTATATGCTTATAGATATAAGTGTATGCAACATTTAGATGATCTTTGTGATTTTGATGATGACAACACCTAAGATGAAATGACTTTCGATGAAGTTTGTGGTGGCGATTGTCCAATAATTTCTGGTGATGGCATCTAATCAAAGAGTTATCTCAAGCCTCATCAATGAGAAGAGTCAAGTTAGTTTTGAAGTGATAAATCAATGACGATTCAAGCAAGAGAACTTGAAGCTCCAAAATTGTGAAAGAGAGGATGGGTGAAAGCTCACTTAGTCATGCACTTAGTGTGTGTTGAGTGATTAGTTTAATGTAATAAGAGTAAATATCAAGATAATAAGGCAACTCATACACACCCATATACACTAAAATATGTTTTTAAGTCTCATTTATTTGATAAAAAAGTTGAAAATATTTTTATATGTGTTCTTAATTGATTACTGACTTGTTTAATCAATTAGGAAGATGTTTTACATTAGTTAATTGATTACCAAAGTATGGTTAATCAATTAAAACATTCATGATTCCACCAACTAATTAGAGAAGACTTTAATCGTTTAATGATGGTGTATTTCAAACCATTTCCATATTAGGATTGTCTAATTGATTAATAGCTAAGGTTAATCGATTTAGACATTAAAAAATGCCCATGGATCATTTCCTTTTTGATCCAATTGTCCCCTATAAACATATGACTTCTCCTCACTTCATTTTACACAAGTTTTTGAAATTAAAACTCTAATATATCCTTTTCTACTATCTTCTTATCTATTTTCTTCTTCTTCGCTAAAGTTGCATCAGTTCCAAGAGAGTGAAAATACTTGTGAGTTTTTGGTTGTACGAGTACACTGTTATATTTGTTCTTTAGCAATATATTTTTTTGTTTATTTATATTAACCTATCAAAATATATGTTTGGTTATTGAGATTATCCAGTTGAAGTTTTTGTTTGGTTTGTGAGTTTAACCTATTAAAAGTTTTGTTTGGTTTGGGGATCAATATCTGTGTAAAATCTCTTATTTGTTGTAAGAAGGTTTGCAACATATCCATAAAAGCTCAAGACTTATTAGTGGAACTCTTAAACTGAAACTCTCGAGGACAAGAGTAAGTCAAGTGGTAGGCTGAATATGTACAAATCTTAGAGGAAATCTCTATTACTCTATCTCTTTACTTTATGTCATTTATTTTTATTTCATCTCTAATCCCTTCTTCTTCCCCTTCTCAATTTCTTTATATCATTTTGACTAATATAATCCATTTTTAAGAAACAATTTTAAAAAAAAAATAATTTCTAAATATTACAATTCACCTTCCTTTCTATTTGGAGTCATTTGGTCAACAAATGACATTAGAGTCTAACTCGTGTTTTAAGACTAATTGTTCCAAGAGGAAGGAATGACTTCACACGATTCAATAAACAAACCCCCATACTTTAATGGAGAAGGGTATGTTTTATAGAAAGATAATATGCAAATATTTATTGGATGTGTGGTAAACAAAAAGGAAAATAATATGACCAAAAAACAAATAGAAAAAGTGCAACACAGTTTGAAATCCAAGACCATCATTACTACCACTCTTATTTTTTATGAGTCATTGTGTGTTTCTTAGTGTCAGACTACAAAAGGTATGTGGGATAACCTTTAAGTTACTCATGAAGGAACAACTAAGGGAAAAAGGGAAAGGATGAACCCATAAGTATGAACTATTTAGAATGAAACCTAAAAAAATTGCAAATATGAATCATCCACATTGTAAATCATATGAGAACTCTGATAAAAGTTTTAAAAAATGAAAACTTGGTTGTAAAAGTCCTTATATGTTTAAACTATAGTGGTAACCCAAAGTTACTATGCTTTCTAATTCTAGTAATTTGTCACCCATGAATTTGGCTACTCTTTTTTTTTGTAAATTGGAGGAACACGAAATGAAGCTGAAAATACTTGCTCATGATGAGGAAGGTGACAAGAAGAATATTACAACTTTGTTTAAGAAATGACACTAATCTTTCAAAATGTTAGAAGGTTTATGAAACGCGAAAAGCAGCAAAAGGAGCAACAAAATAACGAAGGAAGATCCTCATTTACTCCTACATGCTTTCAATATGGAAAGAAGAGACACATAAGACCAAATTTCCCACATAACAAGAAAAGGAACCAGAGTTAGAGAAAATTAAAAAAATCTTAAAAATAATTTAAGAAAGCTTACATCGCTTGGGACAATAATGACATGGATTCCTCAGATGGTGAAGAAGTCAATATATGTTTCATGGTAGATCATGAAGAAGACAAGATAACTTCATATTTCTCATATCATGGTCTATTTCGCATTTGAAAGAAATTAAATAAAGCAACAAGTAAGTTAAAACATCTTGTCTCCACCTCTAAAATCATTATTTCTTCCCTTGAATTTGAAAATAAAAACCTCTTAGAAAAAATAGAAAGTCTTAAAGAGAGACAAAATATTTTAACTCAAAACTCTTCCTCTTCTCACAAACTATTAGTTGAATCTACCAAGTGTGATTAAAATGTGGTGTTTTGAAAATATAAAATAATGATTTATAGAAAACGCTTGATAAATTCACTAAATGAAGAGATAACTTGAATCTTCTTCTAGGTAATCAAAGAGCATCATGTGATAAGGTTGGTCTAGGTTATAAACTTAAGAATAATGTTAAAAACTTCAATAACATATTCCATGCTCATAAAACTCTCACTTAAGTGTATGTGACCCATATCTTGTGGTATACCGAAAGTCACTTAAGTGTGTGGTACCTTACCATATTTCATATTCTACTTAAGTACACCGTACCTTACGATGTTCTACAATTCACTTAAGTGCATTGTACCTTACGGTGTTCCTTATTTACTCTATCTCTCATCAATTTGTCCTTTTGTGTGTGACCCGGTAGGTTTTCGTGACATTGACAATTATATTAAATCACGTATTTAACATAATAAACAGTGAGCGGTATCTAGCAACACATCACTGTTACCCAAGACACGAAAATGTCATGTGATCTGACAAATCCCTTTTTGTGATAATACTTGTGTGTACAATTACCCTTTTTGCCCTTATGTCTATATTGAACACAAGGCATAGACCGTGTCATCCTTGACCAGTTCAATATTGGACCCTTAGACATTTATCCTGTTACGCAGGATGGACAAATTCTATCTAGGTCACTCATGTCCCTCAGCATGCTTCGTGGAGTACCTATCAATTATCTCTATGGTCATCCAGTTACGGACAATGTTTCATCAGCAATAAAGCACTCAAGTCTACATCTAGGGTCCATATTGGTTCAGGTCGAAGGGTGACATACACCACTATCACCATGAGAATAACTTATGACACTTTGCATAAAATTTTATATAGTTTTCTCATAGCGGGTCAATCCAATATAAATATTACTCTTAATATGCATACCTATGTTTAAGACTTGATAACTCCTTATCCATAATCCATGAGATGTGATCATCAGTCTATATACATAATAGTCTTAATGCTTTAATATTATCCCACTTCACAGCAAAGCTCGACTACAGATACTTTAAGAATAGTTTCCTTATGTTTAATGTGATCTCATGATTAAGTCACACTTGATACATTAAATGGACTAGCTATTCTAGAGACTTTATTAAACAAACATAATAAAGAAAAAGCCTTTTATTATTAATAAATAATTCGATACAAGTATCAAAAGTATTGTCCTCTAGGGCTTACACCAACATATGGACCACTTAATCAAGTAATGTCCGCAAGGACTTATTATTTGTTCTTCCAAAATTACATTTTTGAAAAGAATTAGTTATGTGATGCGTACCAAAAAGGTAAACAAGTAAGGTCCTCTTTTCAAGCAAAAAATGGCGTTTCTATAAACTAACTCGTACAACTATAGCACGTGGATTTTTTTGGCCCATCAAGATCGAAAGAATTTGCTTGAAATTTGTATGCCCTTGTAGTTGTGTACGACTACTCTCTATACCTGGACATTGTTCTTATCTCATAAAAGAGATGCCTTTCGAAGACTAGCCAAGATTATCCAGAACAAAAAATGATTAAGCATTACATCAATCCAAAATGATCATTGTGAAGAATTCCAAAATGAGGAATTTTAAGTTTTTTATAGTGAAAATGGTATTTAGCACAATTTTTCACTCCACTAACGCCTCAATAAAATGAGATAGTGGAAAGCAAAAATAGATCTCTCGAAGAGCTAATGAGGATGATGCTCAATGAGACAAATCCTCAAAAATACTTTTGGGCAGATGCATTAAGAACTTCCTGCTACTTAATGAATTGTATCTTGGTCATACCAATTCTAAATTAGATTCCCTATGAGTTATACAAATGAAGAAAGCCAAATATTTCTCACTTACATGTCTTCATACTTAAGAACAAGAAGAAGAATCTTGGGAAATTTGACACAAAAATGATGAAGGCATATTCTTAGGAAATTCCGTTTCTAGTATAACTTTAAGAGTTTTATATAAAATAACCTAGAAGAATCAGTTCATGCTATTGATGAATCTAACACCAAGTCTATAGAAGTAAAAGTAGTTGATTGTGCAGTTATCTTAAAGAAAACGTCTCTTAATGATAAAGATCAAGATGGAGATTAAGAAATAAATCAATAGAAAGAAAAAAAGTCAAAGTCAATAATTCAAAATGAAGAAACAAATGTAGAACGATATGATCTTCCTAAGGAATGGAGGACTACCAAAAACCATCTAATCTAGAATATCATTAAAGATATTTCTAAGGGAGTTACAATTGAACACATCCTTATAAAGGTATGTAATTTTATAGATTTTGTTTCCCAAATTGATCCAAATTAATTTGATTATACTCTTATCTACAAACATTGGTCTCTTGTTATGCAAGAAGAGTTAAATCAATTTAAGAGAAATAATATTTGAGAACTTGATGGGTATTTCAAAACAATCTTGACGGGAATGGAAATGTTTTAAGAAATAAAGCAATACTTGTTACAAAAGGATGCAATCCCACAAAGGCATTGGTTTTGATGAAACTTATGCCCATGTAGCTCGATTAGAAGCCATAAGCATGCTTCTAGCTTTCTCATGCATCGTGTATTTTAAACTTTTTCAAATGGATGTGAATAGTGTGTTTTTGAACGGATACATCTAGGAGGAGATGTATGTTTATCAACTTCATAGTTTTACAATTTCTACTTTTCTAATCATATTTTCAAACTAAAAAGACTCTTTATGGTCCGAAACAAGTCTCTGGAGCTAGATATGATTGTTTAAGCAAGTTTATTGTTGAAAATAATTTTGAAAGAGAGAAGGTTGATAAAACTCTATTTATCAAGAAATCTGAGCATAGAATTTTAGTAGTTTAAATTTATGTTGATAGCATCATTTGTAGTGCTACAAGCGAATTCTTATACAAGGACTCTTTTGAGATGTTGTAGAATGAATTTGAGATGTCCATTGTCGTGACACAAAAAAAGAGAGCACGAGAACGCTCAAAAGCAACGAAGTCGCCTTCAAAGTTTATTGTTATAGAGAAAAGGTTGACAAAACCCTTTAAATAATAAAAGGATGATCATCGCAACCAAATTTAGGTTCGAGAGTCGATTATGCGTAGGGAAGATGTTAGCACCCTACGACATCCGTTTTAAATAATAGTTACCTCTAATTAATTTTGTGGAAAGAATAATTTAAACCCTAATGTATTTTATTTCTCTTAATTATTATGATATAGTTTTAAGAAATGGAAAAAAAAGTTGTTTATTAGGGTGTTTGAGAAGATTTTACTCTTGCTCGTACGGATCTCCCGGTGCGGTGGAGAATTCAAAGCTACATAGTTTTTGATAGAAAAATCTTGTGTGTTGGTTGATTTTAAATAAAAAGAATTTGATCACACTGAAGTAGAAAAAAAGTTGTTCGTTGGTCAAAAATAAAATAAAAAAGGATTTTCTAGTGCTAAGGGTAAAAGAAAGTTGTTTGTTGGTTGAAAATAAAAAGGATTTGTTGCGCTATGGTGAAAATAAAGTATTTTGTTGGTTATAGTTATTTTTAGGAGGAAGGCAAGTGTTAGAACAGACAAACTATACTGCTTGTGTATGAACGCTTACGGAAAAAAAGGATATACATCCAATTAATCCTTTTTAATCCAATTTTGGTTTATAAAGAAAATATTCAAGATGAATTGAATCATAATCTCTTAAAGGAAGACAAGTATTAGAACAAGCAAGCTATGCAGCTTATGTCAGAATTCTGCGGATCAAAGGGATATACATCCAATTAATCTTTTTTAATAAGATAAGATAATAAACTCAAAACAATAAGTTATTAATTAAAATATTTTGAAAGGAAAACAAGCATTCAAAAAAGCAAGATATATGGCTTATGTCTGAATGCTCGAGGATCAAAGGGATATAATCCAATTAATCCTTTTAATAATTAACTTTATAAGTGAGGTATGATTAGCAAAATAAAATAGCATGACATGTAGCCCAAAGCCCAAATAGAAAAAATGGAAACAAAAATGAAAAATAAGAAAACAAGACAAACAAAATGAATGGATGTGGAAGTAGCAAGGCACTGTGTTGGGCCTAAAGTCCGAATAAGACACAACAAAAAATGACAGCAACAATAATAAAAAAACAGCATAGTAAAACTGAATAGGGGTGTAAAAAAACAAACAACAATGCTTTTGGTTTTGGGCCCAAATCCCAAATGAGCAACTAACCCTAGCTTAAAAATGAAAACTTTACCATATACTCCTATCATTATCCCTACACTCCAACATATATTAAAATATCCCTACACTAATTTACCAGAAAATTTTACGTAAAAAATATGGTATTTAATTTATCTTCATCTGATAACTTGAAATCAAGTATCCCGATAGGGTTATATGCTCACCGAATAACTTGGTTATAAGTTTTCTGGGTCAAGTAAGAGATTTATTGCTTGGCAAACAAAGAGGATCACTGGGTAAGATAAGGATGTGAATACCCACATAGAAGAGTTGAACATGACCTAAATACGTGTAAAAGTACCTAAATTCTCTTTTGTTGAGGTTAGATCCAGCTATCCAAATACTCATGTATGGATCTTGATCATGATGTTATATGTGTTATAGTTATTCATTAATATTGATATTTAAATTTGTTCTTAATGCTTGCTAAAATTAGCTAATAATAGCTTGTTATAATGGTTTTTGACTAATACTAAGAAATATTTTTCTTAACTAGATCAAATATTTCATTTGTTAGATGCTAAACTTTGGTCACATATTTTGGTTTAACATCCACATATATTGTCGAAACTTAATTCTATTATATTGTTTAATCAACTGAGAAATCGTTTATTAAACAATACGATTGATTTCATGTTGTTGTTTAGACACAAACAACAGAAGGATAGGAATAAGTGATAATATTAACCGATGGCTACGAATATATATAACCTATGAAGAGGATAGGAATAAGTGACAATACGCAAGACCATTTAACATATAGCAACCATAAAAGAATTATATTCACACTAATCCTCAACTAGACAAAATTTCAAAATTGGTGGATAGTCTAAATTAGTTTATGCAATTGTCTATGCCAAATCTAAAGAACATTTCTACATCAATAAAAATCTCAAAACTTAGTTTGGTTAGATAGCCAAGCAATTAGCTAATCAATAATGTGAAGCATTCCACCGTTCAAACCAGCCCAAAGGAGTACTACAAAGTCATTACAACTAAGAACAGAAAAGTTAATGGGACAACAATGATAAAATAAAAATAAAAAGAGTTGTTATTCATCCAGACGAAGAAAGTGGAGAAAACGCATAAGTCAAAGAGTTTGAGAAAGACGTATGTGAAGAGGCATAGATAAAAGGTGAAACATCATAATAGAAAAAATTGAAGAATCCCTTATTCAAAATATGTTTTATTCATATGCTCCAACCAAAAAATATTGTTAAAAAAGACAGTATTCAAGGGTGTTAGACATTTTCAAAAGTTTGCATATAAGCACACCATTCCTTAAAACTTTGAAGCAACTGCCAACTTATGTAAAGTTCATGAAAGAGAATGAGAAGAAGAAAAGAAAGCATATTAAGGAACCTTACCATAGACATCGAGCTAATGACGTTAAATAAACGTTTATTGGGAGGCAATCCGATTTTTCAGCTTTTAATTTTCTTTAATGCAAATTTTATTTTCCAAACTAAAATTGATTAAATAGGTTTTTGATGTTTTTGCAAACATTTCACTGAGCGAGGTAAATTCCTCTCCAAGCAAAAGTTTCATAGTAGTTTACTTTTTGAATTTAAACCCTATTTTCATCGGTTATTTTAGCCTAATTATGATCCGCTCAATCCTATTTTCATTCAATGTTATTTGAATCTAATTAACTAGCAAACAAAATTTTCAAATATTTTTCTTAAATTAAAAAGATTATTGAACAACTTTTGAATATCACATATATCCCTTTCCAAACGATAAAAACAAATACTTACTTTTGTTGCAAATACTACGATAATAAAATGACACCGTTGTTGAGGACATGCGGTAGGATATTTAAAGTAGTGTATTTTTTTATAGTTTTAAATTTTTTTGTATAAATGTTCATATCTATGCAAAGATATAATTATTTAAACTAACACAACAACTATCAAAACTTTCACACAAAATGCAAGAAATGCCTAAACACGTGTAAGTTTTTTATTGTGCAAATTTTATTT
Organism: Lathyrus oleraceus; assembly: GCF_024323335.1. Taxonomy (NCBI): domain Eukaryota; kingdom Viridiplantae; phylum Streptophyta; class Magnoliopsida; order Fabales; family Fabaceae; genus Lathyrus; species Lathyrus oleraceus. The sequence goes on from NC_066584.1 coordinate 7,181,306, forward strand.
TATGAACTAAAGCAGGTAAAAATAGATTTTTCGCAATTTTACAAACATTTTATTGTTCTTAATGCTTGTTAAAATTAGCTAATTATAACTTGTTATAATGGTTTTGAGCTACTACTGAGAGATATTTTTCTTAACTAGATCAAAGATTTCATTCGTTAAATGCTAAAGTTTGGACACATATTTAGGTTTAACATTCATATATGTTGTCAAAATATAATAATATTGTAATGTTTATGGGTGAAAAATATTTTATTAAATAATACGATTGATTTCATGTTGTTGTTTAGACACAAACAACATACGGATACCAATAACGATAATATTAACTAAAGACTACGAATATATATAATCTATGAAGAGGATTGATGAGTATATGATGAAAATCTCAATTTAGTTTGGTCAGATAGTCAAGCAACTAGTTGATTAACAATGTGAATCATTCAATACCAACACTCAAATCAATACAAATGAGTACTACAAAATCATTATAATTAAGACTAGAAGAGTGAATGGGACATGAGTGATACAAACACAAAACAAGTGAAGAATGTTATAAGTATACTCATGAAAAAGCTTGATGAAACGTGAGGCCTACGCAAATATTTAGATAGACACAAATATAATATTTAGTTTTATAAATTGCTAATTATAATTTTTTTATTAAATAAAAAATCAAAATAATTTTTTTTCTTCATTATCACAATCACTCCATAATTTCAATTAAAAAAATAAATTAATTTAAAATAAGTTTCAATTTTCTTTTTTTATTAGATATTTCTAAATATATAGATTAGGACGTTTTCATGCAAATATTTCTTTCACACACTTTATTTTCTGAAATCTAAAATGAATCTTTAGCCTAAAGAAATTATTGTTTTGTGTTGTACAAAGTTATTTTCACTTGATAGGATAGACAAAAATGATTTATGAGAAATTTATCGGATACTTGTTGAATTGTGTATAGTTAAATATTTGTTTTACCTATCATTCTTAAATATAAAATTCTTCTTAATATATAGATCATGTTTCAATAAACTTTATATTTAAGAATTTTATAAGTTTATATAAATTAAAAAGAATTTTATATTTAAGAATGATAGGCAAAACAAATATTTAATTATACACAATTCAACAATCAAATGTATCCGATAAATTTCCCATAAATCATGTTTGTCTATCCTGTCAAGTGAAAATAACACTTTGTACAACACAAAACAATAATTTCTTTAGTCAAAAGATTTATTTTAGATTCCAGAAAATATTAAAGAAATATTTGCATGAAAACGTCCTTAAATCTATATATTTAGAAATATCTAATAAAAAAGAGAAAATTTTAAATTTATTTAAAATTGATTTATTTTTTAATTGGAATTATGGGATGGTTGTGATAATGAAACAAAAATGATTTTTTATTTTAGAAAAAAATTATAATTAGCAATTTATAAAACTAAATATTATATTTGTTTCTATCTAAATATTTTCGTAGGCCTTACATTTCATCAAACCTTTTCATGAGCTATAACATTCTTCACTTGTTATGTTTCTTTTATAAACCGAGTACCTTACTCATGTATTGAGAGAAATTAACCTCTGAACCTGAGAAAATTACAATGGATGAAAAAAAAATTGTTTAACAATATTTAACTTTGTATAAATTGAAATCGTTCTTAGAATTTTTGACTAAGTGATTTGAGTATATCATCCTGATGATCTTGAATTTTTGAAATATTATTTCAAATAGCATTTAAGCTTATAGTTAATTTATAGTTTATGCATTGCCAAGTGTAGAGTGATTATATTATCATCATAGTAAGAAAGAGTATATGAGAATATAGAGATTTTTTTGTATGTGGATTCAAATTCATAGAAATCCAATGCTAATGCCAATTCTAATACCCAAATTGCTTTATTTATTCTTAAAGCTACTTGTTGAAGCTAATACTTGGCATCTTGTTAAGTCAATGCATGGCTTCCTGGACTAAATTATTCCCCAAGAAATGTGGAAGTCGACAAACATTCCTCTTCATATATGCAGGAATGGTATCTTTCAACATTTGATTCTTTTTCTCCGGTGAAACACTTTTTCTATCCTTCTGAGAAACAAACCCTAGAGAAACTTGCTCCTTTATTTTATTATATATTTTTAATAAATATTAGTGTCTGAACATTTATGATTTGAGACAATACTAAACATCCACTGATTTTACATCAATTCATGGCATGTTCTTTTGGGCGAAAACAAGTATACTTGCACACGAATATTGTATGTAGCCTCTCCTTTTCATAATACGTCGTTTGTGTAGTATAGTATATTACAGAAGTGGAATCCAATTTTATATTCCTTTGTCCCTTTTCTGATTCTTTAATAAAAGTAAGACTCTGCCAATAAATAACAATTAATATTAAGAAAATATACTGTTAAAAATGACTCTAAGTTCTAGTGAAGAGCCTCATGACTCACGATCAAGTGTATTTTTAATTTGATTTTATGATCAGGTATATATTTAATTTGATTTTAAGTGAGTATGTCGTTTTCTATCATAACTAAGTTAATTATATTTTAAAAAATTATATAAAATTATAAATTTATAATTTAACCATTGTTGTTTCTAAAGCTCTCTTAAGAGGGATATATCAAACTATTAATACAAGAGATATTTTTAGTGAGAAGAGAAAAAGAGAGAATGGAAAATAAGGATTGATCTTATTGAATTATGATTTACAAACTGAATTATAATATGCATGTATTTGTATACAAAGTTACTTGACAACTAAGTAACAAATCTGAACCCTAACTAACTTGGACTTGGGCCACACACACAACTTGGATTAAATTATATATTTCAACATACTCATCTATAATCATAGTTCTCGAACATACGCTAATCATAGTCGATCTGAACTAATTCTAATTTCTTTCTCAAATTTAGGAATTTGTCGATCTTCAATCCTTTGGTGAAAATGTTGGTCAAATGTGACCCACTTTAGCAATGTCTTACTTCAAGTTCACCTCAATTTACCTTCTCCATAAGGAAATGAAATATCGCCTCAATGTGCTTACTTCTTTCATGCAAAACTGGATTCTTCGCAAGATTTATGGCTGACTTGTTGTCGATATGCAGCACCAGAGGTTTCTTCACTTCAATATTTATTTCTTCAAGCTATGATCTGATCCAAATTGCTTGACACACAACAAAGAATCCCTCTATAGACTCAGCCTCACATGACGACAATGCCACCACATGTTGCTTTCTCGAGCACCATGAGATTAGGGCACCAAATACTTGAAATAAATATCCATTTGTTCTTCTTCGATCTTTCTTATATCCACACCAATCAACATCTGAATAGCAAGTAACCATAGTTTTTTTACTTTCAGAATCTCGTCAAAATAGAATTTCATAGTTTGTCAATCCATTTAAGTATCACAGGATTCTTCTTGCAACCTTCATGCGTGACATCCTTGATTCAATCATATATCTTCTCACTAATCCGACTGAGAAACCTATATCAGATCGACTATTGCGCACATATCTTAGAGATCCGACAATTTATTTGAACAAAGTTGCATCGACTTTGTCTTCCTCTTCATTCTTTTCCAACTTCAAATTTGGTTCGACAAACGAAGATGCAAGATTTGAATCATCCATCCTGAATCTCTTGAGTATCTTTTTGACATGCTTTCTTTGATGTAGCATTATACCTTTCTCTGAAATTTGAAATTCCATGCCTAGGAAGTACGATAACTTTCCCAGATCTGACATTTTAAATTCCTTCTTCATCAGCTCTTTAAACTTCAACAAGTTCTCCAAGCTATTACCAGTTACTAACAAGCCATTAACATATAAGTAGATGATTGTTATATCTTGTGCCACAACATGAACATAGACACCATACTCAGATTTGAATTTGACGAATCCCAATTCGACCAAGTATGGGTCAGTCTTCTTGTTCTATGCCTTAGGTGTCTATTTGAGACCAAAGAGCACTTTGTGCAACTTGTATACTTTCTTTGCTTCCTCCTAAATCACAAATCCAGGAGGTTGTGTAACATATGCCTCTTCATCCAAAGGTCCATTCAAAAATGTTGATTTTACATTTAAGCGAAATATCAACCAGCCTTGCTTGCGTGCCAAGGTGACTACTAGTCGAACAATCTCCAATCTTGCTACTGGCACGTATACTTCAGAGTAGTCGACTCCTATTTTCTGAAGAAAACCTTGAGCTACCAATCTCTCCTTATGTCTTATTATCGACTCATCAACATTGTGCTTCAACTTGAACACCCACTTTACTTCGATAGCTTTTGTATAAGTTGGCAATTTGACTAACTCCCATGTGTTATTTCTTTCGATTGCTTATAACTCTTAGACCATAGATGACTTCCACTATTTATCGTTTAAGGCTTTATTATAGTTGGTTGGTTCAACACCTACAAGTAAGGCAAAGTGAACTAATTATCCACCTGGTGTGACTTCATCATCACTAGTCACTTCATAGTCTTGAAGTCTTGTTGGACGAACTCTAGTTCTTTGAGGTCTTTGACTAGTACTACCTACACCATCTTCGACTTTGATTGTGTCAAGCATGTCAGTAATTCCTTTGACTTCGACTGAAATATCGACAATATCTTCGACTTCGACATCATTACTTGCTTCGTCAAAATCATATCTCATTAATGGCTTGTCAATTGCATCACTAGAATTCCAATCCCATGTAAAATTTTCATCAATCACAATACCTCAACCCATCACGATCTTCTTATTTATTGGATTGAGCAACTTGTATGCACCAGTTTTATGATATCCTACCAGAATCATAGGTTCACTCTTGCCATCAAGCTTCCTTCTTCTAGCATCAGGAACATGCTTGTAACAAATAGAGCCAAACACCTTCACATGACTCACTGATGGCCGTTTGCCACTCCATACATCTTCAGGAACATTGTTCTTCAGCTTCTAGGTAGAGCACATGTTCAGAATATAGACAGCAGTGGTGACTGCTTCACCCATTATGTTGAGGCGTGTAAGGAATAGTTACTTCATGATCAATATCATGTTCTGCACATAATTCTTCAAACATCTTTGATGTATATTCGTCACATTCATTTGTTCGCAGAGCTTTGATCTTCTTGAAAATGTTTTGCAATAAACCCATAAAGGAGCATTGGCCCATCTTGCAAGTGATCACATAGAAGATTAAAAAAAAAATTGGCTATGTCATAGACGATTGGGACATCCTTCTTTTAGTTATATAAAGAAATTATTTCCATTGTTATTTCATAAATGCAATATTTCAAATTTTCTTTGTGAAACTTGAATGATGGCAAAGAGTCATCGTGTTGTTTATCCTTTCAGCAATAAAAAAATGATTTTCCTTTTTCGTTAATACACACGGATGCTTTGGGCCCTGCCCCACAATCTACACATAACGGGGGGAAATGGTTTATCTGTTTTGTTGATGATTGTACTCGGGTAACTAGGGTATGTTTTCTAAAACATAAAAGTGATATGTATGATGTGTTTTGTTCCTTTCATCAAATGATAGTTACGCAATTTAACACATGTATAAAGGTCATTAGATCCGATAATGGAGGGGAATATTTTAAAACATAATTAATGGAGTTCATGAACTCTAAAGGAATTTTACATTAAACTACATGTCCTTACTCACCCCAACAAAATGGAGTAGTTGAGAGGAAAAATAGACACACATTAGAGGTAGCAATAGAACTCTTAATATATGGTAATGTTCAATCTCATTTGTGGGGCGAAGCTGTGAATTTTGTAGCTTATTTGATTAATTGAACCCCTTCTAGTGCGCTTAACTTTAGAAGACCTCTAGATGTATTGTGCGATCACTGTGTTCTTCCTTCCATTGTTCATTTACTTCGCTGTGTTTTTGGATGTGTTATATATTTTCACTTACACCCATCTCAACGTACAAAGCTTGAAAAATGAGCTATTAAATTTGTCTTTTTTGGATATGGATCAACTCAAAAAGGTTATCTTGATTACCATCCCACATCAAAGAAATTTTGTATTTTAATGGAGGTGACATTTCATGAAGATAATTTTTTTTATGTTGATTATGCACTTCAGGGGGGATGAAAATGAAGTGCAACATCGCGATGTTAATTTGTTTTACATTTCAAATGTAAAATTATGTTGTGATGATCACTCTGCAGGAAGTAAGCCAATTCTAAATATGGGCATTTCACCTTTAGATAATACAATGTCTTTCGATCATACCCAACTAGCTCAATCTTCTCCACAGGTTCAACATGACTCTTCAGAGGTATCTCTTGATCCTCTTTTTAATAATACACAAATAAATAAAGTTGATCTTCTTTTTTATTTTAAAATTGATTCTTCTTTGCATGAAACTAATAATGAAATTGATCCTTGTTTACATGATACCACCACCACAACTAACACTTCGTCGACTGCCATCCAATATAATCTTCCACCTTATTCTAACTGTTGTCAACCTCCAGCGAGATATGAACCAGACCTTCAATCCAAAGTTAAATATCCCATTAGTAATTATGTGTCATGTCGCAGGTTATCTAAGTCATATGCATCATGTGTATCTCAGTTATCCTCAATTTATATTCCTAGTAATGTACACGAAGCTTGGGCAGATCCTAGATGGACCAAAGCAATTCTTAATGAGATGGTAGCTTTAGAAAAGAATAACACTTTGGATAATGTGACTTTACCAAGAGGGAAGAAAACATTGGGGTGCATATGGGTTCTTACAATAAAACACAAGACTGATGGAACTATTGAGAGGTACAAAGCATGCATGTTTCTAAAGGTTACACTCATTCTTATGGTGTAGATTATTAAGATACGTTTGCGCTGGTAGCCAAGCTCAACAGTGTGAGAATACTTTTGTCACTAGCAACAAACCAAGATTGGCATCTTCTATAATTTGATGTAAAAAATATTTTCTTACATGGAGAAATTTTAGAAGGAATTTATATGGATTCTCCACCATGTATGATAGATTCAAATGGAATGAAGGTTTGCAAATTAAAAAAATCTCGGTGTGGATTAAAACAATCCCCAATATCTTGGTTTGGAAGGTTCACTGAGTATATGAAGGACTTTGGTTATAGAGTAAGTAACTATGACTATACCTTATTTTTGAAGAAAGAAGAAGGTAAAATTGCATCCTTAATTATCTATGTAGATGATATGATAGTTACAGGAAATGACCAAGATGAGATTTCTAGTTTTTAAAAACACTTTGCTTTTGAAATTGAGATGAAACAACTTGGAAACCTCAAGTATTTTTTGGGTATTGAAGTAGCTAGATTAAAATATGGTAGTTTTCTATCCCAAAGAAAGTATACTCTTAACTTACTATCTAAAACTGGATTGCTTGGGTGTAATCAAGTTGATACCCAAATTGAACAAAATCATATGCTATTTCAATGTTCAAATTCAGCTAGCATAGATAGAGGGAGGTACCAGAGGCTAGTGGGAAAATTAACTTACTTGTCCCATACACGTTCTGATATTACATATGCAATAAATATCGTTAGTCAATTTATGCATGATCCACACAAGCCTCATATGGATGTTGTTGAGAGGATTTTGAGATATTTGAAGTCTACTCTTGGAAAAGGAATTTTATTCTCAAATCATGGAAACTTAAAGGTTGAAAGGGTACAACAACGCTGATTGGGCATAATAAAAAAATGATAAAAGGTTTACCTCTAGATATTTTACGTTTGTAGGGGGAAATATTATAACTTGGAGAAGTAAAAAAAACATGTAGTAGCAAGATCTAGTGCTGAAGCAGAATTTAGAGGCATGAAACTTGGGGTATGTGAACTTTTGTGGGTACGGAATGTTTGGTCAGATTTGGATTTTAAACCAAAGGAAGCTATGAGTTTGTATTGTGACAATACATCAGCAATAGATATTTCTCATAGTCTTGTCCAATATGATAGAATAAAACATGTAGAGATTGATAGACATTTCATCAAAGAGAAGCTTGAAGCTGGAATAATTTCCTTTCCCTTTATAAGATCTGAATTATAGTTAGCTGATGTTCTCACCAAAGGAATGGCTAGTAAGGTGTTTAACGAGTCATTATTCAAGTTGGGAATGTGTTTAACGAGTCATTTTATATACTCTGCCCATCGAAATCCCTGTCAAGAAGGCTAAATCTTACATAGTCATGAGTTTAAGTTCAAAATAAAATGTTGCTTAAAATTTTTGTTGGTAGCATTGTATGAAATTGTGGTATGCAACTGAAATTGTGGCTGCAATAGACTTCACAACCACATCATACTGCAATTGTGGTGTGAATTTAAATCAAGTTTGCATACACATTAAGAATTATATCCGACAAATTTTTGTCATGTTTGTTTAGTTGCTTTCATCAAGAATCAAAATTTTAGAACATAAAAACTTATGTTTCTTCAAATGTAATAAAGATTATTAGCTTTAAACTTTTCTCAAGTGAGTATTTTAAGTATTTCCTAGTCAAAAATTCACACTGCAACAACCATAATGTCATTCGCATCAACCACAATCGCAACACTCACAATCACAACCATATCCACAACCCACTTTAAAACTATGGTCGATACATATTTTTTTATAAGCAAAGATGAAATATTGAACTAGGATGGAGTACAAGGGGTACTCAACCAAAGTTACAAATAGAACTACCCGCATTACATAGAAAAGGACGAGACCAAATTAAGCAAAACAGAATCTCGAATTTGTGCACCAATCCGACCAAACATGGGCCTTAATATCTTTGTTAATGGAAACAAACCACTCCTAAGACACTATTTTGATCAAACTAATCATATAAACTATTCCCAAAATCCCACTCTTGAACAAGATATTATTCCTACACAACCAAATGACCCAACACACTGTTATCCAGAAAAACCAATGGAGATCCATTTTAATTATCCCTTCAATCATCAGGAAAAACTGCTTCTCCACTACACATAACCATACTCCAAGTATGGCTTAGGTTGCACCAATTGAAGAATCTCCATCAACACGTCCAATTCAGTGTTATTCATTTGAAAAGGCATTGATATGATTCCTAAATCCCACACCTAAATGTCTTAAATCCAATCTCACATGTCTTTCACTTTGGGGTTGAGTAGAGGTGAGCCCGAAAACATATTTGGAAACCGAGAGCTTAATGGTTAAGAGCCTAACCATTTGTGCTTCCAAAAAACCTATATTTCTACCATTCTCTAACATGAAAGTAATGAAGCCAGAAATCTAATTTTGATCCTCTATTAAGAACAATCCCACTGATCTAATATCCTTCCACCACAAGGAGTCCCTTCTTTCATTAACTGGAACTCACAAATCCAACATTTTTGCTTTATAATCTACATACACGCAAGACACTAAATTAGACCAAATCACATTGTGCTCACTCAATATTTTTCTTCTCTTTTATTCCATACCAACAAAACACACACTACAAGATCACTATCTTCTTTAGAATTGCTTTAGGAGCTTTGTAGAATGATAAGCAATACAAACGAATATTGGTTAGGATTATATTCAACATTAACACCTTTCCTCTAATTGGCATATGCTTGCCTTGCCGTGATGATAGTCTTCTTCATATCTTAGAGATAATAGGATTTCAAATGGACCTACTCCTTGGATTAGCCCCTATTGGTGTTCCAAGAAACAAAAAAATGAATTAAGCCAATACCCCATGATAGGAATGAGGAAACTTCTTGCAAAAATGCATCCTTCAAGTTGATGCTAAATAGTTTACTCTTGAACAGATTCACACAAATACATTACACCAATTCAAAGCCTTTTTAGATTTCCTTGATACTCCACGAGTTCTTCCATGATCCATCACAAACAATTACGTCTGTAAATTATAGTAATTCAAAGTGTGTGTCATTACTAATCTATAGTCCTTGGAATTCACTTAGAGCCACTGCATTATGCATCAAGCCTACCAACCCTTCTACCACCATTATGAAAAAATGGGGAAGGATCACTTTGTTGCAATCCTCTCCAAGCTTGAAAATCCCCAGTTGGACTACCACTTTCTTAATTTCATCATATAAGAAAGGAGCTTCCAGAAAACCTATATTTCCATTAGTCAATTGGTTGAACCTCGCTCCTTCTAATTTTGGTCTTCTGTTGTTGTATTATTTAAATCTATTTTTAAAGTGATTCTTAACTTCCAATTTGACCTCATCTGTTTGAAGAATCCTTCCCCTATCAGTGTTGAGACCCAACATATTATTCCTCTTAAACCTCTTCTTCATAACATTATGAAAAACTTAAATTAGAGTCACCTTTTGTAATTTACTTATGCCATACTTTCCTTATATTTCAATATTTTCAAAACCCTTATAGAGGTCAAAGAACAACTATCAACCACATTACCATTATACAATACCAATCCATTTGCAACAAAATTATCTAAATCATTAAGTTCCTTCATTGCAGATTCCACCTCCAAATATAGGATGTCATACACTTCTATATTCCAACTTCTTAACTTGTCGTTTAGAATCTTTAATTTTTCTTTGATCACAAAAGAAGCCTTGCCTTTTATCTTAGTTGATTTCTAAATATTTTCCACAAAAGGAAAAGAGTCTCAATGCTTAAGTTAATAGTTGAAATTTTTGAAGGGCTTCGACCATTAATTAGACCTATTACCTCTTATCCAAATTGAGCAGTGATCAGATAGGTCTTTGTTTCCAGCACCTTGTCCTTCAACCTTACATTTGACGATCAATTCCCCAAATAGAAGGAATCTATCCAAATGACTCATTTCCTTGCCATCCAGTTTGAACTATGTGGACTTGTTACACAAGATAGGAACATCCACTAACTCCATAATTCAATAAAATCACTAAATTCTAGCATCTCACATCTATTCATCTGGATATTTAAACTTTTCCTATCTACCTCCTTGACAACATTAAAATCTCCTATTATACACTACCCTCTTATTGGAAACTTGTTTTTAATCTCACATAACTCTTTCTGAAGCTTCCTCTTACTTTCAATGAAGCAAGAAGAGTAAACAATCACAATATAGAGAATAGTACCATGCCAATTAACATATTAACTCCATATATCCCTCATTAGTGAAACTAAAGTTGAGATCAAACATACCTTCTCTCGAGTGATTAAGATACCACCTGATCTACCTTGAGTTGAGCCCCTTTAGAGGTTCATTCCACATGATACATACTTTAAACAAATCCTTATTAATTGATTGACTTAGACGCTTCCTATTGAAACAGTTGTCACATCCACAAATATTATAGGACATAATATTCATGATGAACTACTGATACAAGTTATTTATTTGACTGTAAGAATATTTGATATAAAATTATGTTTTTAAAGTTGGGTCATCGTATTTTTCTATATTCTCAAATTTTTATTTGAGTAGCGACAAAAACTATAATAATAATTTGACTTAAATGCAGTTTTGGTTCATCTTCTTTAAAATTTCTAACCTTTTAGCCCTCTTTAAAAAAAATAGATTTTAGATCCCTCATTTTGAATATTCTTGGTTTTTTTTTCCACTCCCATAATTGACTATGTGGCAAGTTCATTTATGACGTGGCAAAATATATGTTGACCAAATTTAAAAATATTAATGTCATGTCATTTAAAAACATTTTAAACACCTTTTAAATTAAACAATAATCTAATTTATTTTATTTTATTTTATTTATAAAATCATTGGTGAAGAACCCTAGTCATCGTCTTCTACCTCCTTTCATCCCCTTTGCATCGTTCTGCTTCACCTTTCTCATAAAACCTTTAAAATCGTACAAATAATCATGATCCATCGCTCATCACCATGTCCCAATATTCAACATCAAGTCATCGTTGTTTCTTGCTCAAATAGTGATGAATGCAAAAGTGGTCTTCCATCTCCATTGTTCACTGTTTAGACGGATTTGAATCCAAGATGTCGTTTTTTGGAAATCACAAAATAAAATAATCCATGGATATTATGTTTATAAACTAATATCTTATACATCCCACGGTCATATATCCAATTCTGAGAGAAGACAAAAAGAACTCAAATATATTCAAAAAACGAGGGATCTAAAACCTGATTTTTTTTTTAAAGGAGCTAAAAAATTAGAAATTTTAATGAAAAAACTACTTGAAACTAATACATAAATCATAGCATAGAAGATAACATATCGCTTTTATGTATATTAATTATTTGCTTTCCTCCTCCAATTTCATAATACTCCTCTGTCAATTCCATATATCCCTCAGCAAACGTCATGATCATGTTCTTGTAAAATATTTTGACATGAAATAAAATATTTTAATGATAATATTTTGAACCACTAAATTTATGTAGCATGTGTGTGCTCTCACTCTGTGTACAAACATTGTAAGAATATAATCTTAGGATATTAACGAATAATATAGGTTTATTTAAGTCTAAATAAGATTTTAGTATTTTGATATATATTGTAATTGGTTTCACATGACACATGTATGAAGTAATGTTTGGATGAAGTAGTTTAACAAGAGAATCTAATATTTTGAGATAATTTAAAATGATTTAAATAAAATTTATGGTTTAAATAAAAAAAATTAGAAGAATTATTAAAATTTTATTTAAGTTTAATTTAATGATTTTGAAATGAGTTTCAAAATTAAAGAATTTAAAATTCTTCTCTAGGAATGTTAAATTAGTATTTATTATTGTTTTAAAACTTACAAGTTATTGCTTATATTTTCTAAAATCTTAACATTGACATTTAAAAAATTTCGAAAAATTGAAAATTGATCGTTTTAAAATTTTACAATTTAATTCCTCAAAAGATTTGAAGAATTTAATTGAAATACACTGAAAGTGTAAAATAATTTTACACCGTCAGTTAATCATAGACGCTGGATATTAAAACAAGTTTGACTTTTATTTTAAAATCTATATAAAATAATGTAAATGGGTGATGATGATGAATTGACCGTATAAAATTTTTTACACTGACAGGATATAGTAATTAATCTCTTTATAAAAATAATTAAAAAATTAACAATGAATTTTTTCAATTCTCTATTCAAATAAATTGATTTAAAACTAAATAAATTTTAATTGAATAAAAATCTAATTTTTAAAAAAATTACGATTACTTCGTCCAAATACATTCTTTACATGTTTTTATTAAAATTTTGAACGATACAATACATCCATTAATTTAAATCAAATTAGGGCAAGTTCTCCTTTTTTTTTTTAATATTTCTACGCACGACTGCATAGGTAGATTACAAAATTGGAATCTAATCGAATCTTTTTTTTTTATGTCTCTGATTCTGTTTCTTTAATAAAAGTATTGATACTTTGCGAATAAGTTGTTAACAATTTGATAAGAGAACAATATTGTTAAAAATGACTCTAATTTCAAGTGAAGGGTCTCATGAGTCACGATCAAGTATGTATATTTTTATTTGATTTTATGATAAGTATATTCAAATGTGAGATTTTTTTTAAAATAATCCTATTTTTCAATTTAAATATTAAGATAATTAATTTTTTAAAATAATTATCAAAATAATCAATTTTTTAACTGATATGTCAGTTGAACTGGCGCATCCAATAAACTTTTAAAGGAGGCGCCAGCTCCAATGGCGCATGCTTCCAATGGCATTACATGTAGGCGTCATGATAGTTGGTGCATGCATGTGTGGTCTAGTAAATGCACTCATACATTTGGCGCATGCATGTGTGCTTGTGTCATGTGTGTGTGGCGCCTAAGGCTTTAGAGCGTGCATTTCATGGTTCATCTATAAATAACATGCGTATCTCCCATATTTTTGCAGACTATTTCTTACCCTCCAACCCCATTTTCTTTCATTCTACTTCAATCTCCTTCAATTTTTTGTTCTTTAACCATGTCTGAATACATTCACAAGAGAAATGCTGATTTAATTTTTTCAGCAGTCACACCTCCGATAAAGATTCGACTTTGGAATATAGATTCGTTTGAACGTCTTAATCGGACGTTGAACCGTTGGTTAGATGGAGAAATTATAGATGGTGAAAGGATTAGAAGAATTCAATGGCTTGAGTCCACCTTCAACCAAAATGGAGAAGTGCGTGAATAGGTGGATATTAAGACTGACAGAGACGTTCACAAGATGATGCATAATATGTTCAAAATTGTTTTGATGGTTGTAATCATTTAGCTATAGTAATGGTATTTTAATTATTGTAGTTGTTTGTGTTGTTGTTTATGTGTTAATGTGTTGTATTTGTTTGTGATGGTATTTCCTCACAAAGTTAGCATATGAAATAAATATTGTTTTTTATATATTACAAAAGAGGTACATGTAAAATTATCTTGTTGCGCTCGTTCCAACACTATGACAGTTAGTACGATTGTGACCTGGCTGACGACATGAACTACATAATCGAACCATTTTGTTCGTCGTATCCATTTCGGTTCGAATACAGGTGTTGTTTGGGCGACCCTTTTTCTTTCTTCGCATAACTTCATTGTGTTAAAGAATGCCCCCTTTTATATTCTGGCCAGTAATTCTCTTTTGCAACAACTAAAAACTAATTTTGTAAATATTGGATATGCTTATGACTTTGTAAACGTCAGATAGTAAGTAGCATGGATCCCTTCGAACCTTTGAATATGCCGCAATGACATGGGAGCAGGGCATACGAAAGACTTGAAATTTTCCGCAGTCGCACCAACCTCTATCTAGTTCCACTCTGTATTGTCCCATCGGCATGCCTTCATTGTGATCCATGGACTCAGCAACATTGTACTAACCTTTAGTACAGTCAAACACCGTGACCACGTGTGTGTTTGCTTTGGCAGCTTCGTGTCTAATGAATTTCATTGAAGCATCACTGAACAACTTCCCAGATTACAACATTGAACTCCATTTGGAACGTCTGGTCTCAAACAACGCCCCTAGTATGAAATATATTGCCTGCACTAAAGCGGTTATAGGTAGGCTTTGAATGCCTTTGAAGACATAGTTCATTGATTCCACAAGATTTGTTGTCATGTGGCCCCAACATTGACCGTTGTCGTATTCCCTAGTCCACTTCTCCAATGGAATACTGTTGATCCACCATGCTGCATCTGTGTTTGACAATCAGGTCTTTGCGGTAGTGTTTGAAAGAAGGTTATGTTAATGCATAACCTGCATTGTCAACCTTCTTCCGCAACGTTTTGTATTTGATCTCCCATATAAAATTTTGAGTGATATGTCTAATGTAGAAGACATGCGTCGACGGAGGATCCTGCCAACCCATTATCAATCTTTTTTGTATGCACTGACTAATGAAGGGTGTCGGTCAGAGATAAAAAATAAGTTAGTGGAGAGAGGGTAGTTTCGTAGTCTTTAGTGGAGTGGGTTTGATACATATATGTAGCATTTTATTTCTTTTAACATTCATTTTTTTTTATGTTTATGCTCTATCATACTCATAGTTTCATTATTGTTTAAATAACCTAGATTTGTTTTCTTTTAATTTCATCATCCTTTCAAACCGCTTTAAACTTTTAAAATCACACTTTTATCGATTCAATATCGAGCCCATTTTCCATACCCTTGTAAGTCGATTGCTTTTAAGCATCGCCATCAACCTCACATAGCTTACTCTTTGGCTTTCTTACAATGAGCCGGTTCTCTTGCACTTACACTCATGCATTGCATTATTTGTTGTTTGGGCCCGATTTAATTATTTCATGATTTTTGAATCCCCATTTTGACAAAATGTACCCCACTCCCCCGATGTGTAATAATCTTGTACTATTTTATTTCTTTATTTGTTTGACTATTTAGTTAGATACTAACACAAGAATAAAATCAACCATTTCCAAAAAATACAAAAATATGACTCGATCCAACGTCGAGTATTTTCTCAATAAACAAATCAATTCATTTCTCCCTCTTATTCTATTCCATTTCTTTCAAACTTTCTTCAAACGCCTGATTCAACGTCAGGCCATTTTTTCTAATAAAAACTCAAAAAATATTAATTTATAGTTAAGACCTTTTCAATAAGATGGAAGTGGAACGTGGTGTATACCGCGCACTCCTGAGACTAGGATTCGAGATGTATATCTCGCCAATCCTAACTCTCGCCATCATCCAAATTTATCCACTTTGTTTTCTCTCAAACACTCATTCAAATTTCTCTTAAACGTCCATCATTACTTGATCTAGGGTCAAGTCATTTTCACAACAAAACTCGAAATACTTAATTCTTATTTAACATTTTTTCAATAAAGGTGGAAATGGAACATGGTGTATACCGTACACTCCTGAGATTAAGATTCGAGACGTATGCCTCGCCTATCTTGGCTCTCGCCATCGTCTAAAATTGTCAATGCGGTTTCTTCAAACCCTTTCTCAATCAAATTCAAAACACTTAATTCTTATTAAACATTCTTTGCAAATAAGATGGAAATGGAACGTGGTGTATACCACGCACTCCTGAGACTAGGATTTGAGATGTATATCTCGCTCATCCAAGTTCTCGCCATCACTCAAAATACATCCAACCAATCAAACTCTTTTCTCGCCGCCGTGCGATTAATCAAAAACCTTTTTCACACTACGCCAAATAAGGGAAAAGAGGGCGCTTATTTTGGCCTATAACAGCGCTTTTAAGCGCCCTCTAAAGTGGCGCTGGCATAGGTAAAGACAGCGCTTTGTTTTCCTGGAGAAAGCGCTGTCTAAAGTGGCCCTTTAAGGGCCACATTATAGTGCGCTTTCAGAAAAAAGCGCCCTCTGGAGTGGTCCATAAAGGGACACCTTAGAGGGCGCTTTCTGGAAAAAGCGCCCTCTAAAGTTGTCAATGTAAAGTGTTTAGAGGGCGCTTTCTGGAAAAAGCGCCCTCTAAAGTTGTCAATGTAAAGTGTTTAGAGGGCGCTTTCTGGACAAAGCGCCCTCTAAAGTTGTCAATGTAAAATGTTTAGAGGGCGCTTCCTACAGAAAACGCCCTCTAAAGTGTTAAGCGCCCTCTAAAGTTGTCAATGTAAAGTGTTTAGAGGGCGCTTTCTGGACAAAGCGCCCTCTAAAGTTGTCAATGTAAAATGTTTAGAGGGCGCTTCCTACAGAAAGCGCCCTCTAAAGTGTTAGTTATTTTAAAAAAATTTGTTTGAAAAACAGTGGATATTTAATTGGTAACCTGTTCGCATGCTGCAAAAGTGTAAAATTCATATTGATTTCATCTTTTAATCCAATGTTATATACCATTAATCCATTGATATATACAACATGAATCCATTTATATACAACATTAATCCTCCATATATACAACATAATATATGATTCTTTGATCAACAATATACAACAACATATTCATGATTTAGTAAAAGTACAACAACAATATACAACATATATACAACAACAGCATACAACAACAACATTCCATACATATATGTACAACAATATACAACCTAGCTATATGATTCTTTGATCAACAATGAATTGACACAATTCATCCTTCATTTCATCCAAATGAGCTCTTGAGTAAGATTTGTATTCCTCAAAGTACTACAATTAAGAGAATAAAACATATTCATGATTTAGTAACAAATTAGATGAAATATCCGATAATATTAAAATAAACCCTAAGTTATTATTCCATACCATTTTTGGGATGTCTATACGATTCAACGCAATGATATCTCTCATAAATCTCAATACAAAAAATCCGCAATCGACCGAATTATTTTGCTGAGGACACTACACAGAAAAACAAACAATATATATATAGTTAATTTCTTACAAACACTATTATAAGCAAAAAAAACAAACACTATTATAAGCAAAAATAAGATACTTAATATATACCTGAACTCTGATCCAGGTAATGTCCTTCCTATTGCGATAATTCTTTTTCGATCTAAATTTTATTATTGCCCTAACAAAATAAAAACGTATATTGAGATCAATCTGACAGACATAATTAAATATACAAATACACACGAATATTTAGGGGAATTTCACTTACGCGTCAACCGTCTTCTTCATACTCGGATATTTACTCCAATCACCCGATAACGAATCGAGATAATACATTATTAGTCTCGAAAGATCCATAGCAACCAACACCCAGTGACCACTATAAAATAAAACAAAAATTTAGATGAATGAAAATTTTCTACGTAAAAGATATACATAGATTAGAATGAAATTATTAGAAAGAAAATCTAACCCGTTGCCAGAATTAAACGGTAAAAAATACAAACTGGGTGTAGTATTATCGCCGGCCGCCATGAATCTATCGACTAGATCATTCTTTACGGATGTTGGATTTTTCGTTATTAACGTTGCGTTGATACGGGAAGCAGCAATAAAATTGAAACGGTTACACAATTCAGTTCCCCGCAGCAATGTTACAAACATATACCTTAAATAGAAACATAATAAACATTAGACTACTCATTGAAATGTGTAAATAAATTGTTCAACTAAGTAAATTATAGATTGATCGGAGTACCATATGTATGTATGAATGACAGCGATGCCCAATTCGTCGTGTTCAAAAAGTTGTTGCATGTCCTCCTTTGCAATTATTTCGAAATGAGCAGCTCCGAAAACACCATCATCAAAATCTATACTACGAATGGCCCCGTGCATAATATCGGACTCATTCACCATTTTCTCAAGACGCATCATAATTTGAGATTTTGTCCCGGACGTCGTTGGAGGAATATCGTTACCAGCTTTTTTCAACTTTCGACCGGGAACCTAAAAATTCATATAAATTAAATCATGACTTTTTGTGATGCAACAGAATCGTTGCGTATATAATTCAATAGGTATATATATTTGTACCTCTTTTAGAGATGCAACCGACTCGATGCGTCTTGAAATCCCTTTACCAGCTTTATGCGTGGGTCTTGTAGGAGTCTAACATTACCATGTAATAAGGATTGATTAAATATCATAATTGTAGCTGAATTGAAATGTGAATACTAAAGATTCATAATCATTTAGAACATATATACCTCGGCATCTGGGAAAATTAGATCTGACGGCCATCCAACAAAGGATCCGACTGCTTCTCGCATCAACGTTGTCTCTGAAACAACGTCAGGTAATGGTAGAAGCGCGTCGGTATCTAATACAAGGTCAACCGAAACTTTCATATATCCCACCGGGAGGGGATTATGGTGAAGTAATTCACCCGAAGTGTTGTGCACTTTTCCCTTGCCAACCATGCGATAAGTTGGTGACAATAGATACAACTGACAATGTGAAATGCCCTAAACCAATAATAAATGTTATTGTTAACGTGTATATGTGTCAAGTAAAAAAGTGCTGTTTTAATTTCATAACAACATATATAATTACCTCGGGAAATTTCGGTTGACAATTGATACTAGCTCGGTGTTGAAATGTATATTTCGTGTCGGGTTTTTGTTATCGTATCCACAGGGATTGTAAGATATCACCGCCGTTCGATGGTTATATTAATCGTAGCTCAATGTAACAATAGGGTTTTGGTTTTAATCAAGTTATCTTGCATAAAAAAGTAATAAATTGCAGTAAAAGTTATGGTTTGATTAAATGAGAAATATTGTCAAAGTTAGGTTTCAATGATCATTTTGCATGTATTTGCTCGGTCAACAATCTTATAAACTCCTTTAGATGATAAATAATTTCACAAAGTCCTCTCAATATGTTTCTCTCGAACACACATTGTGAGTTTTGCCATTTTGATCCATTGTTTCTCTCGAACACAATCTATCAAAATGACAACTTTTTGGTTCAACCTTATGGTGAACAAAATCATTCATTACTATCTCTAGCTAACAAACAAGTTTGGATGAAAACCTAGGTCAAGAGTCGGTAAACATCTCTCGATCATAAACCAACACAAAGAGTTTTAAATAGAAACAAAGTTTTCATCATATATTTACCATTAAAGAGTTTACATATGAGGATCCTTACATTTACACACAAAGCTAGTAATCACCTACATCTAACCTTGACAAATGGATGACTTAGCTACTCATTTTCATGGTAGCTTGGTCGGCAAGTAAGGAAAGAAGGTTGATCAACATCCAAGTCGGATAATCGAAGTTGGATGGGAATCCACCTTCTTTTTGTAGAAGATGGTTCTAAGATGAAGAGAAATGAAAACTAGGGCATAAAGATCCCAAGAACAATGCTGCAAAAATATCTAGAAGAAAGTACAAAAGTGGAAAAAGTTGGTAAAAATGAGGTATGGTGCTCAAAAGTGGCACCTGCTACTTATAGACCACTGCTGGGCTGTCATGTTCGCTAGGCGAGCAGAATGGCTCGCCTAGCGAGGGTCTAATATGGGCACATAAGGCCCCTGCGCCCAGAGAAAACAGGGCCTGCTGAACTGTCATGTTCGCCTAGCGAACATACCTTCGCCTAGCGAAGGACACGCTTCAACCTTCGCCCCAGCGAGGTTGAGAGGTTTTGCTACTGGAATGCTCGCTGGGGACTCGCTAGAGCTTCGCCTAGCGAGTGAGTGCTGGCTGCGTTTTTCACCAAAACAGAACGAACTCGCTACCACCTTCGCCTTCAGCTCGCCTAGCGAATTAATTTGACAATTTACTGGAGCTTTTCTCCAGGAACTCGCCTAGCGAACCAATGCTTCGCCACAGCCTCGCCTAGCGAGCAGGCTGATGAAATGCTTGTATTCTTTGGTTCCTTTGCCAATTTTCTTGTGTCTTCATTTTCAATTAGTTCATGTCTTTCCTGCACAATAACACACAAATCAAAGGCACCAAGCTTGTTTATCAATGTAATGCATTCCATGTAAAACAAATGTGGTTTTGACAATTTTAGCAAGGAAAAAGAGTGAAAGATGCCCACATATGATAGCTCAAATAAGCACTTTTGGGCATCTAACAACTCTCCCCAACTAGATTCTTGCTTGACCTCAAGCAAAGTATGCCTCTTGAAGGACAAGAGGATTTGCTTTAAGAGACTGGTTTCTCCGAAGTTGGATAAACGGCTCAAACACAAGCGAAATCCGCAAATACAAGTTTCCAACGGGTCGAATAAAATAATACATAAGAACTAAAACTTAAATAGCAATGCGAAATATTTATCTATCTACAACAATATTATTCTGAATGAATCATCCTATCTCTCCTCTTCGAATAAGGAATGAAGATTTTACGCGTTTGCAACCGCGGGAATAATCTCACTCTCTAACAAATAATGAAGAAAACAAATAGATTCATACAATGTCTAACAATTAAAAATGGTACTGTGGAAGCATAAAGATCACTAAGGGCTTTTCGGTTGAAGCTTGGTTAGGTTAACAAACAAGGGTCATTTCTAAGGCCATTGAAACGAAAGTGCCGATGCAAAAGAGACATTCACAGTATTATTCACACTACTCGACTTTGTTTCATTTGTTTCTTATTTGAAACCTTCACAAAACATATTCCACAACTCAATTTTTATTTTTCACTATTTTTCTTCCAAGCAAGCATTCATTTTCATTTTTTCTATTTTTGTTCTTTTCTTTCACATCAAATATACAAAACAGATGTTTCTTTTCTATATTTTCTATACATATATTTTTCTCTGCTTGCTCGGTTTTTCTTTTCTTTTTCAAGAGTTGTGGTACTTACCAATTCTTTTTCGTTCTCCCCAACTTATTTCTTCCACACCCTAAGTGAATGCTCTTAACTTTTTACGGCAAAAGAACAAAAATCAAGATTTTCCGGGTTGTAAAAAAAGATTTTTGAGATCTCGCTTTATTTCAAGCCGAGATTCAACTGTTAAAGCTCAAAGGGGGTTAACAAATACTCTCTCTGCTCACAGGTAAGTTGCATTTGGATGTAGTTGTGCTCAAAAGAAAACAAGTGCCTTGATCATTTCTAATTGCTTCCACAATTTCACAATAATAAAAGACAAAGAATGAATCACATGAATCAACAAAACTTATTAGAATCCAGCATTTAAGTGAACAATGGAGGTTTCCTCACAATTTGTGGTTTTAAGTTCTAGATGAAGCATTCATTCAATTATGTTGTAAAAAGACAATATTCAATTTACCAAAAAGAGTAAAGTTCCTAATGTATTCTAAAATTCTAGCCGAAGGTAACCATGTACCTTAGCTTCATTCACTTGTTTATTCTTATCATTGCCATCCAAGCTCGGATGCACCTTCATTGGGTACTTCTTGAGGAGCAACCAATCTAGAAGGGTTTACCACTCAATCAACCAAAAATTTATTAAACACACAAAATTAAAAACATAATTAAATAACATTAACTGAAAATATAAATTTGTTCATGGGGGACAAAACACCCCAATAGTACAACACCAAAATCAAGATACAAAATCCGAAAATACAAATAGAAATAACATAAAAACTGAAAACACACAAAAACTTAACCCACTAAGGGCTCAGGACTCCTCCTCGCTACCGGCCTCAGAACCGGTAGCCTCATCATCAACATCATCATCATCAGCATCATCAGCATCAGCGCCCACCCCCTCACCATAGACAGGCCTGTCCACAGGCCAGTTAGCGTTAAGCATAAACTGCTCACGCGCCAACGCTGCTCGAGCACCGGATGCAAATGAGAGAGTTTGAGAAGCCTAGCACAAATTCCTCAGCAGAGCCGTTCAGAAATTTTTTTGAAGGTTTGGGGCAAAATGGCCCTGCTGAGATTTAAATAGTAAACAGTACTGCAGCGCTCGCTGCTGCCTCGCCTAGCGAGCAGCTAGCGAGCGTGCTCGCTACTGCTTCGCCTAGCGAGCTGCCAGCGAGCGTGACAGCAAGTGCAATGGCAAATGCAGCACTTGCAAGTCATCCAGCATGGGTTTAGCACAATGTACTCAATACAACATACAACATAAAACAGTAAATACTTACAATGTTGGGGTGCCTCCCAACTAGCGCTTGTTTAACGTCGGCTAAGCTCGACGGTGCGATGCTCACAGAGGAGCATCGAGCGGCTGAGCACAACTCTCGCGATCCACATGACCGCCGAGATACACTTTCAATCGTTGGCCATTCACGGTCCAACTATCTTTCTTGTCCATGTCTTCAATGACAATGGCCCCGTACTCTTTTACTTCTTTCACCCGAAATGGCCCGGACCATTTTGATTTCAACTTCCCGGGAAACAACTTCAACCGGGAGTTGAACAATAGGACCAATTGTCTGGGCACAAATTCTTTGTTACGGATCTTCTTGTCGTGATACTTCTTTGCTTTTTCCTTGTACAACCAACTTGAGTGGTATGCGGCATTGCGCATCTCCTCCAACTCAAGTAGTTGTACTTTCCTTTTGTTACCGGCCAACTCATGTTCAAAATTTAAAAACTTTAGGGCCCACAAGGCCTTGTGCTCCAATTCAATCGGCAAATGGCAAGTTTTACCAAATACCAATTGAAAGGGAGTTAGGCCAATTGGAGCTTTAAAGGCCGTACGGTAGGCCCATAATGCTTCGTCCAATTTTTGGGACCACTCTTTTTTAGAATTAGACACGGTTTTTTCTAGGATTCTCTTAATCTCTCGATTAGAGACCTCCGCTTGCCCGTTAGCCTGAGGGTGGTACGGAGTTGTCACCCTATGCGATACACCATAATGTTTTAGAATTGTTTCTAAAGGTGCATTGCAAAAGTGTGACCCTCTGTCACTTATCAACACTCGGGGGGTTCCAAAACGGGAAAATATGTTTTTCTTTAAAAAATTTATCACCGTTTTGGCATCCGCCCGAGGTGAGGCAATCGCCTCAACCCACTTAGAGACATAATCGACAGCAACAAGCATGTACTCATTCCCATAAGAGGGTGGGAAAGGTCCTACGAAATCTATGCCCCAACAATCAAACACTTCCACTTCTTGGATATTTTGGAGAGGCATCTCATCTCTCTTACCTATCCCACCGCTTCTTTGGCAGCTGTCACAACTTTGCGCATGGGTATGTGCGTCTTTGAAAATAGTTGGCCAATAAAATCCCGATTGAAGAATTTTAGTGGTCGTTCTAACCCCATTATAATGTCCGCCATAAGGCGAGTTGTGACAATGCCAAAGGATGCTCTGGGCTTCATCACCAGTTACGCATCTCCTTAACAGGTTATCGCTACCCAACTTAAACAAGTATGGGTCATCCCAAACATAATACTTCGCATCCGAAAGGAACTTCCTCTTTTGGTTCGAAGTTAGGTCGGCAGGCACAAAACCACTAGCCTTGTGGTTTGCAAAGTCTGCAAACCACGGCCTAACTTGAACCTTAAACAATTTTTCATCAGGAAATTCTTCCCGGATTTCTTTTTCAGACGCGGTAACCTCCACGTTCACTAATCGGGATAAATGATCCGCTACCAAGTTTTCCGACCCCTTCTTGTCTTTGATTTCCACGTCGAATTCTTGTAACAAGAGGATCCAACGGATGAGCCTTTGCTTCGAATCCGGTTTGGTTAGCAGATATTTAATCGCCGCGTGATCGGTATACACAACGACTTTAGACCCTATAAGATAAGACCTAAACTTTTCTAGCGCATACACTATTGCGAGTAGTTCTTTTTCCGTTGTGGCATAATTTATTTGAGCCTCGTTAAGAACCTTACTCGCATAATGTATCGCATGAAAAGTTTTGTCTTTTCTTTGGCCAAGTACCGCTCCAACAGCATAGTCACTCGCGTCACACATTAGTTCAAAATTTTCATTCCAATCGGGAGCGACTATTATTGGAGCGGTAACCAATTTTTCTTTTAAAACCTCAAAAGCTTGCAAACAATCTTCGGTGAAGAGAAATACCTGGTCCTTGGCGAGCAAATTGCTCAAAGGCTTAGCCACCTTTGGGAAGTCCTTGATGAAGCGCCGGTAGAACCCCGCGTGCCCCAAAAAGCTACGGATGCCCTTCACATTCACCGGAGGGGGTAATTTTTCAATTACTTTAACCTTAGCTCTATCCACTTCAAGCCCCCTTCTAGAGACTTTGTGGCCTAGCACGATCCCCTCGGTCACCATGAAGTGACACTTTTCCCAATTCAGCACCAAATTGGTCTTCACACACCTTTCCAACACCGTCTTCAAATTTGCCAAGCATAGACTAAACGTCCCACCAAATACCGAGAAGTCATCCATGAAGACTTCCATTGTTTTCTCTATCAGATCGGCAAAAATGGCTTGGACACATCGTTGGAAGGTCGCCGGTGCATTGCACAGCCCAAAGGGCATTTTTCTGTATGCGAACACTCCAAACGGACACGTGAAAGCCGTCTTCTCATGATCAACCGGGTCAACCGCAATTTGGTTATACCCGGAGTAGCCGTCCAAAAAACAATAGTATTGTTGGCCCGATAGTCTTTCGAGCATTTGATCCATAAATGGGAGTGGAAAATGGTCCTTTCGAGTCGCGGTATTCAACCGTCTATAATCTATACACATTCTCCACCCCGTGGCAACTTTAGTCGGGATCAATTCGTCTTTGTCATTTCGGATTACGGTCATTCCACCCTTCTTCGGAACCACGTGCACGGGACTAACCCACGGACTATCCGAGATCGGGTAAATCATTCCCGCATCCAATAGCTTCACCACTTCCTTTCTTACAACCTCCTTCATCGTAGGATTTAAGCGGCGTTGTGGTTGAGCCACCGGCTTAAAATCTTCCTCCATCAAAATCTTGTGCATACAATAGGATGGACTAATTCCTTTTAGATCGGAAAGAGTCCAACCCATAGCTTCTTGATTGGTTTTTAGCACAATGATTAGACGGGCTTCTTCTTCTTTTGTCAAAAGGTTGCTTATGATGACCGGCTTTGCCTCGGTCTCATCTAGAAACACATATTTCAAAGTCGAAGGTAACTCTTTTAATTCACTTGGCGCTTTCTCGTCAATGACCTCCTTCTTCAAGTTTTCTTCCTCTACTTCCCACGGTTGTAGGTCTTCCAAACTATCAAGTTCCTTTAAGCATTCCTCAAGAGCTAGCTCCTCTTCAACAGTGAAAACCTCCAATGAGTCGTCAAGAGCTAACTCCATAGGAGATATCTCATGAATATGCTTTGAAACCTCCATAATAGCGTCTTCGATCACATCGATGCGAAAGCTATCATTTCTATCCTTGGAATGCTTCATCGCCTCGAATAGATCAAATGTGACTTCCTCATTTTGAACTCGCACCTTCATTAAACCGTCATCAACATCTATCATCATTCTTGCGGTCTTCATGAATGGTCGGCCCAAGATGAGCGGAGCATCATCATCTTCCTCCATATCAATTACAATAAAATCCACCGGGAAAAAGAATTTGTCGACCTTCACCAAAACATCTTGGGCTACGCCATGAGGATGGGTCGTCGACTTATCCGCCAATTGCAACGTCATTCGGATGGACTTAATCTCGATTTTGCCAAGCCTCTTGATAATTGATAAAGGTATAAGATTAATGAAGGTGAGAAAAAACAAGAAAGGGGGGGTTTGAATTGTTTTGAAAAATAAGCGCTTTTCAAAATGAAAATCACACAAGGATTTTATACTGGTTCGCTTATAACACAAAGCTACTCCAGTCCACCCGGCCAAGGTGATTTCGCCTTCAACAAGGACTTAATCCACTAATCTTGAAAGATTACAAACAACACCTAAGAGAGAAGAAAATCTCTTAGTCTTCTCAAGTCTACAGACCACACAAAGTCACTTGAGGAAATCAAACAAATAAAAAATACAAGATATGTAATCTAGAGTGCTTCTAAGAAAGCAAGTATTACAAACTTAAGAACAGATTTTTTCACTTAATAAGCAAAAGCTTAGTGAAATTCTTTGAGAGCAAAGATGATTTTCTTGAGCGTGAAATAATTCAGTATAGTTTTGGCTAGTTGATTTCTTGTTACTGAATGTTGATTGCATCTCTATTTATATATGAGTTGGAGTAGAGTTGAATCTGGTGGATATTAAACTGAGTTTACTCCATCACTTAAATAGCTTCTGCAGTTTAACTTTTCGTCTTTGAAGTGACTACTTACCACAAGTAGTATCTTCTCTCTTGGAAGTGGAGATTAACGTCTCTTTCTCTGTTTAGGAAATCTATTTGAAAATCTTTACTTGACTTGAACGTTACTTCTTCATGATTAGCAAATCCATAATCAGAGTATTTGTGTTTCTGGAGAATCTTGGAATCTTGCTTCTGATGTTGATCTCTTGAGAGTTCAGATGGCGCTGATAACGTTTCTCCAGAATCAGAGCTTCTAGACTTTACTTCATGTTCAGATGCTTCTGATACTTTGCAGTTTTGTCCAGAGTCAGACTTTCTTGAACGAGATTCCACTTCAGATGCTTCTGATACTTGAGAATTTGTATCTGATCTTGTTGTGCATCTGATGACATCATCAGATTTATTACTTCTTTCTTTAGAACCCTGCACACTTAGAAACTTTTCGTTAGGGTGCCATTTTTGGTTTCATCCTTTGTTATCATCAAAATCAAGGAATCTGTTGTAGAACAATTTTTGTTCTTACAATCTCCCCCTTTTTGATGATGACAAAACAACTTAAAATAGCAGATGAAACATGAAATAAATAAGATCAGATAGACAGAAGCTCCCCCTGAGTTAGTGCTAGGGAGTTCAGAAGTTCTTACCAGAGCTTTCCAAGTAATGAGATTTCTGAAAACTTTCTGCAATTTCTTAAATTTAATGTTAGAGCTATTTAATCAGAGCTATTTCTACAATTGTTGCAGAGTGCTTAAGGTTTTTAGACAATTTTCATCAGAGCTATTTAATGATTTCTCCCCCTTTTTGTCAGAATCAAAAAGACATAGAAAATAAATAATTGAAGAGAAAAACAAAACATTGTATTAAAATATAGCAGAAACGAAAAACCAAGAGAACATAAGACATCAGAGTCAGCAAAACAAGAAAGCAAAAACAAGAAGGCAAGCAAAACAAAAAATCCTAAGTGCCTAAGGGTTCTGAGGCAATTTCTGCAAGATCATGGCAAGCATCTTCTGGATGTTCTCATTGACCGTATCTTGCTTGTCCATTCTGTCTCGGAGGATATTCTGATCTTCCTTAAGGTCCTTCAAAGTCTGAAGAATCATGGGAACAGCAGTTGAAGACTCCCCCTGAGTCAGAGCCTGCTGGGCTTCAACTTCTGCAGCAGCTTGAGCTTCTGCATCTGCCAGAGCCTTAGCTTCAGCTTCTTGTTGCCTTAGGATTTCTGCTTCCTGAGCAATTCTTTCCTCTTCTATTCTTCTTGCTTCTTCTGCTTCTCTAGCCAACCTCTCTTCCTCAAGCCTTCTGGCTTCAGCCTCTCTGGCAAGTCTCTCCTGGAGTCTTACCTCAGCATTTCTGATGTAGTCATTTCTGACTTGTTCAGATATGCTCTTCAGCCTAAAGGACTCTGATGTCATCCAGCCAATGACTCTGTTCCAGTGTGTCCTTACAAATTCAGGATCATCACTGAATTCAGAGTTAGTGACCAGAGAATCAACCTTTTGAGCTGAAGCCTCTGCAATCATAAAGATGGCTTCCTTAAGGGTAGGTTTAGAAAGCTCAGGTTCAGGTTCTGGTTCAGAGGTATGAGGTGGAGGGCTGAGATTCAAGGTTTGAGGTTCAGATTCTGACTCAGGTTGGGGTTCAGATTCTGCTTCTGGTTGAAGACTGGGGGATGAAGCATAAAGTGGGTTTAAATCTAAATGTTCGGATTCTGGTTCTGGGACAGCGGGAAGGATTGGTGGGTTGATATCAGAAGTGTGGGGATCAGATGGTTGAATTTCAGAGAGTTGAGTTTCAGAGGGGATGGTGGTTGTTTGTTGTGGTGGAAGTGAAGTTGTTTCAGGTTCTGTGGTTTGTGGTTGTTGTGAAGCAAGTCTATGAGCATATAGAGTGGCTATTGTTGGAGAGTCAGGATCAGAAGGTTCAGGGTCAGAGGAAACAGTAACGTAGGGAGGTGATTCTGGCATAGAGGATGATGAAGAAGAAGAAGTGCTTTGGTGAGTTTGTGCAGGTATAGAGGGAGGAATGAAGGTTCTGGCTATGTTTAGAACTGGTGTAGGTTGGGAGGTTCTGGTGATTGAGGGTGGGATTTCAGAGGTAGTATAAATGGGTTGAGAGGAGAGAGGGTTAGAGGAAGCCATCTGAAGATTAGAGGAGACAGGAGGAACAGACTTACCAGTTGAGATTTGCAGAGGAGCTGAAGATCCGCTTCCAGAAGCTCCGTCAAGTCTGGCCTTCTTTGCTGGTGGTGCTATCTTCCTCTCAGAAACACCTCTCTTGTATCTGACTAAATCTTCTTCAGAGTCCAGACAGTCATCGAGGCTGAAATCAGAGACATCAAAACCTTCTTCCAGCAGACGATGAAGATAGAGGGCAACAGCGTCTCTGGGCTCATTCTTGAAGAATCTGGCCAGGCCATGAGGCATCTTCCTCTGATCTTTTAGAGATTCCCAGGATGTATCAAGAGTGGGCTTGACTCTAATTTCTTTGATGATTCCCATGCTTTTGAGGTTTTTGGCATTCAGAGGCTTTCCCACATCAATTGCCAGATCATCCATACATCTGGTCTTTTCCAGTTGGTCAACCAATCCATGCTCAATGAAGACATCAGAAAGCAATCTTCCCAGAGGGATGTAAGACCTTGGCTTCATATTGTTTCTGGTTTCTTTGACAGAATCCCTCAGATATCTGAACAGGAGAACAGGGAGGTTGATCTGGATACCCTTCTGAATACAGTATAAAATGCATTTTTGATCAGCATTTATGTAATCAGAGGAGTTGGAGGCTGGGCGATGGTGAATAGTACCCAGAATGATCTTTAGCCACACTCGGAGGTTCTGGTGTAGCTCTTTGTTTTTAGATGGGTTTCCTTCAACATTTGGTTTGAAGATAGTTGGGTTGATGACTTCAGTGATGCGTTTAGACCTGGGAGGAATGTTGTAAATCCTTTTTCCTCCACTTTCCTCCATATTCAACAAGGAGGCAATTGATGCTTCAGTGATAACAATCTTTACCCCTAGAACAAAAGAGACAATGAATTGGTCATCTGCATCAGCATGTCTCCAGAACTCCTTGACCAGAAGAGGGTAGATTGGACCATAAAGCCTGTTGAAGTAGGTTTCCCATCCTTGTTGACGAAGTTCCCTAGTAAGATCAGCGCCATTTCTTCTTAGGTTGTCAAAATCAACCAAAGATTCACACAATACATCCAAACCTTCAAAGGGAGTTGAAAGGTTTATGTGGCGTTCTCGGTCAAGAATGTGGGGTTCTTGATAAACAGGGGTTATAGAAACACCGGTGACGGTTGGAGTTGAAATACTAGAGGTTTGAGCGGTGGAACTTGACTCCATTTGCTGTGAGTAGTTGAACAGTTGTTGTTGTTGAGCATCCATTGTAAAGAAGAAGATGAAGATTGATGAAGATGAAGAAACTTGCAGAGAATGCTTCGAGAGAGGGTTTAGGGTTTTAGAGTGAGTGAGAGTGATAAGTGTGAAATGTGAGAGAAAGTGTTTATATACTCTAAGAAAAACACATGCAAAACGACACCTCAGAATGCGTTAGACACAACACTCAAAATAGCACGCTTGGGGGGAAAAATGATTACAGCTAATAAATGAATGTCTAATCCCAACAGTACGCACACTGCTCTAGGAGATTTCAAACGTTCTGACCTTTGATTTCTATTGACAGCTGTCTAGAAGTTCTAGGGTTAGACGTTTAATGCTCCACGTGTTGATGTATCTGATCTTCAGGAATACCAAAGGATTGGTTTCTGAAGATTTCTAACTCAGATGTCTTCTTAACTTGTAGAAGTATCAGAGTCAGAGGCAGAAGTGTATTTGTTTTTATCAGAGTCTCATTTTACATGTTCAGAGCCAAATTTTACTCAGGGCAATTTTTAATGTTCAGATTTTCTAATATAAAAAGAAATCTATCTTCAGCTAGAGGCTTAGTAAAGATATCTGCCCATTGATGTTCTGTATCAATGAACTTCAATGTTACTATCCCTTTCTGAACATAGTCTCTGATAAAATGATGTTTTATTTCTATGTGTTTGGCTCTGGAATGTAGAATGGGATTCTTACTTAAACAAATAGCAGCAGTATTATCACAAAAGATAGGAATGTTACTCTCAAATATCTGAAGATCTTCTAGCTGATGCTTCATCCAGAGCATCTGAGTTGTGCACAGTGATGCTGAGATGTATTCTGCTTCTGCAGTTGATAGAGCAATAGTTGACTATCTTTTGCTAGCCCAGGAGATCAGATTATTTCCCAGAAGCTGGCAATTTCCAGAAGTACTTTTTCGTTCTATTCTATCTCCTGCGTAGTCTGCATCACAGTAACCAGAAAGTCTATACTCTGATGTTTTCTCATACATCAGGCCCAGGTTAGGAGTTCCTTTCAGATACTTAAGAATTCTTTTAACTGCTGTTAAATGAGATTCTCTAGGATCTGATTGGAATCTGGCACAAAGACAGACACTAAAGAGAATATCAGGACGAGTAGCAGTCAGATAGAGAAGAGAGCCTATCATACCTCGATAGAGCTTCTGACAAACCTTGTTGCTTACCTCTTCCTTCTCCAAAATGCAAGTTGGGTGCATAGGAGTTTTTGCAGAGTTGCATTCAGTCATGTCAAACTTCTTCAGAACGTCTTTAATGTACTTGCTTTGATGAATGTACGTGACTTCTGGAGTTTGATTGATTTGAATTCCCAGAAAGAACTTTAGTTCTTGCATTAAACTCATTTCAAACTCAGCCTGCATCAACTTAGAAAATTCTTTGCAAACAGAGATATTAGCAGAACCAAAAATAATATCATCAACATAAATCTGGCATATCATGAGATCATTATTAAGGTTTTTACAGAAGAGTGTAGAGTCAACTTTCCCTCTGATAAAATTTTGTTCCAGAAGAAAATTGCTTAAGCGTTCATACCAAGCTCTGGGAGCTTGTTTAAGTCCATATAAGGATTTCTTAAGTTTAAAAACATGTTCTGGAAAATTTGAGTTTTCAAAGCCTGGAGGTTGATTGACATACACTTCTTCTGAAATATAACCATTAAGAAATGCACTCTTGACATCCATTTGATATAGTTTAATAGAATGATTAATAGCAAAAGATACAAGAAGACGAATAGATTCTAACCTCGCGACTGGAGCAAAAGTTTCATTATAATCAATACCTTCTTGTTGACTATAACCTTGAGCTACCAGTCGTGCTTTGTTTCTGACAACTTCTCCTTTCTCATTCAGCTTGTTTCTGAAAACCCATCTGGTTCCAATGACGTGAGTGCCTCTAGGTTTAGGAACGAGATCCCAGACATCATTCTTGGAGAATTGATCCAACTCTTCTTGCATAGCTGCCACCCAATCGTTATCTTGAAGAGCTTCATCACAGGACGTAGGCTCAATCAGAGACACTAGTCCCAGAGGAATATCTTCAGAAGTTCTGAAGGTAGATCTGGTTCTAACAGGTTCATCTTTGTTTCCCAAAATCAAATCTTCAGATACGTTAATACGACTTTTAACTTTCCTTGGAATTTCTGGAGATTTAATTTCTTCAGAGTCTGGAGTGACGGTTGCTTCTGGAGTTTTCTCAGATTCTACCAGAGTGATCTCTAAATCTGCAAACTTTTCAACTAGCTTTGACTTTTCAGGGTCAAGCTTATCATCAAATCTAACATGAATTGATTCCTCCACAATTTTGGTTTCTGTGTTGTATACTCTGTAGCCTTTAGAGCGTTCTGAGTATCCTAACATAATACCTTTCTGTGCTTTGGAATCAAACTTGTTCAGATGTTCTTTAGTATTTAATATAAAGCAAATGCATCCAAAAGGATGAAAATATGAGATGTTGGGTTTTCTTCCCTTACACAGTTCATAGGGAGTCTTTTCCAGAATAGGTCTAATAGAGATTCTATTCTGAATGTAACACGCTGTATTTACAGCTTCTGCCCAAAAGTGCTTTGCTACATTGGTTTCATTGATCATGGTTCTGGCCATCTCTTGGAGTGTCCTATTCTTCCTCTCTACAACTCCATTTTGTTGTGGAGTTCAATAGTTCCGGAGCCTCTGATTCTTCCTTTCTGATCTCCTCCGAAGCCTACAAATCCAGAGTCTTTAAGTTCCAGGCTTTGGAACATAGACTTTCTTCCCATCATATGTCGCGAGCATCCAGAGTCCGGGTACCATGACTGGTGTCTGAACTTTGCTGCATAGGATATCTGCAACATAGATAATCTTATCTTTCGGTACCCAGAATCTCTTGGGTCCTTTCAGATTAGTTTTCCCAGAGTTTCTTACAACTTTGGGTCTTCTAGCATTTTTAAATTTGTGTTCTTGTGTGTGTGTGTAGTGATATGAAAAAGGCGATTTAATTTGGTTACTGGTAGAGGTTTCATCTTCCTTAGGATCATACCCAATTCCCCTTTTATTATTCTGACTTACTCCATAAATCATGGATGCCATAATACTCCTGTCTATTCCATTCTTCAGAAATTTTTGAAAGGCTTCTTCATATTTATAAATAATTTCATTTGAAGTTTGTGGTGCTTGAGACAACGCTTCTTCTAATTCTAAGCTTTTTGTTTTAGCTCCATCTCTTTCTAACGTTAAAGATTTGATTGTATCTTCTTGTGATAGAATTGTTATCTCAAGTTCACTACACTCTTCAAATTTTGCTTTAAGACAGCCTTTAACGTTTTTAAACTTTTGTTTTAATTTCTGATAAGAAGTAAGAGTTTCTGACAAACATGATTCTAAGTCAGATCTAGAAAGTTCAGAAAATACCTCTTCAGATTCTTCGTCTGAACAGCTGGATGTGGTAGCCATAAGTGCTACGTTGGCTTGTTCATCAGAGTCAGATTCTGATGATCCAGATTCACTGTCATCCCAGGTAGCCATCAGTCCTTTCTTTGTTCTGAAGGTGTTTTTCTTGAAGCTTTCTTTCCTAGGGTTGTCCTTCTTCAACTTAGGGCATTCATTTCTGTAATGACCTGTTTCTTTACATTCATAACAGGTAATATCTTTGTTAGCTTTACCTTTTGAAGTTGACTCTGATCGATCCCCTCTGGGTCTAGGTCTTCTGAAGTTGTTGTTCCTCTTTTTCCAGAGTTGCTTGACTCTTCTGGTTAGTAGGGACAACTCTTCTTCATCATCAGAGTCTTCTGGTTCAGAATCGTCAGTGTCTTCAGCTTCTGCCTGGAGAGCTTTGGTTCTGTCAGGCTTCCGTCTTTCAGATCTGGACTTAAGCGCCACTGACTTGTTCTTTTTCTGAGGCTCATCCTCCTCTAGTTCTATCTCATGGCTTCTGAGAGAGCTAACAAGTTCTTCAAGGCTGATATTGTTCAGATCCTTTGATAACTTCAGAGCAGTAACCATTGGTCTCCATTTCTTTGGCAGACTTTTGACTATCTTCTTAACATGATCTGCAGTCGTGTATCCTTTGTCTAGCACTTTAAGACCTGCAATAAGAGTTTGAAATCTGGAAAACATAGCTTTTATAGCTTCATCATCTTCCATCTTGAAGGCTTCATACTTCTGGATAAGCGCCAGAGCCTTCGTCTCCTTGACTTGGGAGTTTCCTTCATGGGTCATCTTCAGAGAGTCAAGTATATCTTTGGCTGTCTCTCTGTTGGTGATTTTTTCATATTCGTTGTATGATATAGCATTTAGAAGTATTGTTCTGGCCTTGTGGTGATTTTTGAAGTCACGTTTCTGATCTTCTGACATTTTGCTTCTGGGAACTTCAGCTCCATTTAAGACTGGAGGTTTGTATCCATCTGTGACAATGTCCCAGAGGTCAGCATCATAACCCAGAAAGAAACTTTCGATTCTGTCTTTCCAGTAATCAAATTTTTCTCCATCAAAAACAGGAGGCTTGGCATTGTAAGAATCTCTTTCATTTGAGTGGGCCATTGTTTTTCTCGTACTGGATCTCTCTACACGGTTAAGTGTTTGATTAGAAAATCAATAACAGAGCCGGGGCTCTGATACCAATTGAAGGTGAGAAAAAACAAGAAAGGGGGGGTTTGAATTGTTTTGAAAAATAAGCGCTTTTCAAAATGAAAATCACACAAGGATTTTATACTGGTTCGCTTATAACACAAAGCTACTCCAGTCCACCCGGCCAAGGTGATTTCGCCTTCAACAAGGACTTAATCCACTAATCTTGAAAGATTACAAACAACACCTAAGAGAGAAGAAAATCTCTTAGTCTTCTCAAGTCTACAGACCACACAAAGTCACTTGAGGAAATCAAACAAATAAAAAATACAAGATATGTAATCTAGAGTGCTTCTAAGAAAGCAAGTATTACAAACTTAAGAACAGATTTTTTCACTTAATAAGCAAAAGCTTAGTGAAATTCTTTGAGAGCAAAGATGATTTTCTTGAGCGTGAAATAATTCAGTATAGTTTTGGCTAGTTGATTTCTTGTTACTGAATGTTGATTGCATCTCTATTTATATATGAGTTGGAGTAGAGTTGAATCTGGTGGATATTAAACTGAGTTTACTCCATCACTTAAATAGCTTCTGCAGTTTAACTTTTCGTCTTTGAAGTGACTACTTACCACAAGTAGTATCTTCTCTCTTGGAAGTGGAGATTAACGTCTCTTTCTCTGTTTAGGAAATCTATTTGAAAATCTTTACTTGACTTGAACGTTACTTCTTCATGATTAGCAAATCCATAATCAGAGTATTTGTGTTTCTGGAGAATCTTGGAATCTTGCTTCTGATGTTGATCTCTTGAGAGTTCAGATGGCGCTGATAATGTTTCTCCAGAATCAGAGCTTCTAGACTTTACTTCATGTTCAGATGCTTCTGATACTTTGCAGTTTTGTCCAGAGTCAGACTTTCTTGAACGAGATTCCACTTCAGATGCTTCTGATACTTGAGAATTTGTATCTGATCTTGTTGTGCATCTGATGACATCATCAGATTTATTACTTCTTTCTTTAGAACCTTGCACACTTAGAAACTTTTCGTTAGGGTGCCATTTTTGGTTTCATCCTTTGTTATCATCAAAATCAAGGAATCTGTTGTAGAACAATTTTTGTTCTTACAATCTCCCCCTTTTTGATGATGACAAAACAACTTAAAATAGCAGATGAAACATGAAATAAATAAGATCAGATAGACAGAAGCTCCCCCTGAGTTAGTGCTAGGGAGTTCAGAAGTTCTTACCAGAGCTTTCCAAGTAATGAGATTTCTGAAAACTTTCTGCAATTTCTTAAATTTAATGTTAGAGCTATTTAATCAGATCTATTTCTACAATTGTTGCAGAGTGCTTAAGGTTTTTAGACAATTTTCATCAGAGCTATTTAATGATTTCTCCCCCTTTTTGTCAGAATCAAAAAGACATAGAAAATAAATAATTGAAGAGAAAAACAAAACATTGTATTAAAATATAGCAGAAACGAAAAACCAAGAGAACATAAGACATCAGAGTCAGCAAAACAAGAAAGCAAAAACAAGAAGGCAAGCAAAACAAAAAATCCTAAGTGCCTAAGGGTTCTGAGGCAATTTCTGCAAGATCATGGCAAGCATCTTCTGGATGTTCTCATTGACCGTATCTTGCTTGTCCATTCTGTCTCGGAGGATATTCTGATCTTCCTTAAGGTCCTTCAAAGTCTGAAGAATCATGGGAACAGCATTTGAAGACTCCCCCTGAGTCAGAGCCTGCTGGGCTTCAACTTCTGCAGCAGCTTGAGCTTCTGCATCTGCCAGAGCCTTAGCTTCAGCTTCTTGTTGCCTTAGGATTTCTGCTTCCTGAGCAATTCTTTCCTCTTCTATTCTTCTTGCTTCTTCTGCTTCTCTAGCCAACCTCTCTTCCTCAAGCCTTCTGGCTTCAGCCTCTCTGGCAAGTCTCTCCTGGAGTCTTACCTCAGCATTTCTGATGTAGTCATTTCTGACTTGTTCAGATATGCTCTTCAGCCTAAAGGACTCTGATGTCATCCAGCCAATGACTCTGTTCCAGTGTGTCCTTACAGATTCAGGATCATCACTGAATTCAGAGTTAGTGACCAGAGAATCAACCTCTTTCTTAGGAAGCGTCCTTTGAATAATGGCACTACAGCTCGCATCAAGGACGATGGTCTCCGGTTCCGTATACCTCCGCTTTTTGGTTAGTATGTCCTTCATGAATTTGGCATACTTTGGCATTTGTTCCAAGGCTTCAGCAAACGGAATGTTGATTTGCAACTGTTTAAAAATATCCATGAACCGGGCGTAATGCCGTTCATTCTCCCTTTTGGAAGGAGCATGAGGATAAGGAAGGTTTTGGATAGGAGTAGCGCTCACTACCTCCTTTCCCTTTGCAATTCTAGCACTCTTCCATCTAGGCTTTTTCACTACCTCCCTTATTACCTCATCACTTTTATTTTCCTCAATCTCCACACCTTTTTCTTTTTCAACTTCACCATTATTTCTATTCTTTTCAACTTCTTCCTCATCACTCCACACTCCTATTTCACCATCAACATTTTCCTCCACTATTTCCTCCTCAATTTCTTTCTCTTTCTCTCTTTGTTCACTCTCAACTCTTTTTTCATTCTCACTACCCAACTCCCTCCCACTTCTCGTCATAATCGCCTTACAATGCTCCTTAGGATTTGTTTGCGTATTAGCCGAAAAAGAAGGATCGGTTTGTTGTTCAGCGAGTTGCTTGGCAAGTTGCCCAACCTGAGTCTCGAGATTTTTTATGGCCGCGTCATTACTCTTTTGATTGGCCATTGACATTTGCATGAATTGCGTCAATGTCTCTTCCAATTTAGAATTGACGACCGGCGGTTGTTGAGATTGATACGGATTTTGGGGAGGGTTTTGACGGCTAGAAGAACCACCTCCATAACCTTGGTTATGATAATAGTTGCTTCTAGGTTGGAACCCTTGGTTCCCTTGGAATTGCTGTTGTTGTTGTTGTTGTTGAGGGTGCGGTTGATAAGGTTGTTGTTGTCTCGGTTGATAGTCCCGTTGATTGGCCATGTAGTTTACTTCGTCAAAACCGGGAGGTGGACAAAATCCGGTGTCATGTTCACCTTTACAAAGTTCACAACAAGTTATTTGTTTAGCTTTTGACGGTTCTCTTAACTCTTTGATTTGTTGCGTTAAGAGTTCCACTTGTTGTGAGATGAGCTTGT
The DNA here is from genome assembly GCF_024323335.1 of Lathyrus oleraceus. Classification (NCBI taxonomy): domain Eukaryota; kingdom Viridiplantae; phylum Streptophyta; class Magnoliopsida; order Fabales; family Fabaceae; genus Lathyrus; species Lathyrus oleraceus. The sequence continues at coordinate 7,219,383 of NC_066584.1, forward strand.
TTTGGGCAAGGATGGCATCATTCGTCCCTAACTCAAGCACTCCCGCCTTCTTCAAAGAATTTCCACGACTTTGACTCTGAAGATCATTTAGAGCCATTCGATTGATAATGTTTGTGGCTTCTTCGGCACTTTTTGACATCAACGAGCCACCCGAGGTGGCATCCAACAACGTCTTGCAGTTTGGTTGAAGTCCATTTCTGAAGATATGGATTTGAGTCAATTCATCAAATCCATGCCCTTTACATTTCCTAAGCATGGACTTGAATCTCTCCCACGCTTCGTTTAAAGATTCACTGGTTCCTTGAGAAAACACCGAGATGGCCGTCTTTGATTCCATGAATCGGTTATGGGAGAAAAATCTTTCAATGAATTTCTCTTCTAACACGTTCCAGTCTGTCATTACGACTGGTGTTTGATCGAGATACCAATCCTTTGCTTTACCGAGCAAAGCGTGGGGAAATAAACGTCTGAACAACGGAAGCTCCTGAGCCTGATCCACTCCGGCAGCCAATGCTATCTCATAAAATTTTATGAGAAAAGCAAATGGGTCTTCATGGTCCATTCCGGTGAATGGACTCCCATATAATAAATTCAGAGTTCCCATTTTCATCTCAGCTTGCCTTCCTGTGTGGTTGGAAAACTGAGCGGTGTTCCTTGGACTATTGATACATGGAGTAGAAATAGGTGGTGGTGGTTGTGGCTCCATGTTTGGTATGAATGGGTGTGGATTTGTGGTTGAAGAACTTTCTCCTTGCTCTTGGCGTTGTCTAGCCTGTTGCCTCCTACGTCTCGTTTTGCTATTGAGCCTCCTTGCGGTTCTCTCGATCTCAGGATCAAAAAGAAGTTCGTCCACAGGGATTTGCCCTCGCATAAAACGTAAGCTGCACACTAAACCAAACAAATTACAAGCACAAGTCAAAAATTCACAAGCTAAAACTTAAACAACCATTGCGATGCTCGCAATATCAATTTACAATCCCCGGCAACGGCGCCATTTTGTTGAAATGTGTATTTCGTGTCGGGTTTTTGTTATCGTATCCACAGGGATTGTAAGATATCACCGCCGTTCGATGGTTGTATTAATCGTAGCTCAATGTAACAATAGGGTTTTGGTTTTAATCAAGTTATCTTGCATAAAAAAGTAATAAATTGCGGTAAAAGTTATGGTTTGATTAAATGAGAAATATTGTCAAAGTTAGGTTTCAATGATCACTTTGCATGTATTTGCTCGGTCAACAATCTTATAAACTCCTTTAGATGATAAATAATTTCACAAAGTTCTCTCAATATGTTTCTCTCGAACACACATTGTGAGTTTTGCCATTTTGATCCATTGTTTCTCTCGAACACAATCTATCAAAATGACAACTTTTTGGTTCAACCTTATGGTGAACAAAATCATTCATTACTATCTCTAGCTAACAAACAAGTTTGGATGAAAACCTAGGTCAAGAGTCGGTAAACATCTCTCGATCATAAACCAACACAAAGAGTTTTAAATAGAAACAAAGTTTTCATCATATATTTACCATTAAAGAGTTTACATATGAGGATCCTTACATTTACACACAAAGCTAGTAATCACCTACATCTAACCTTGACAAATGGATGACTTAGCTACTCATTTTCATGGTAGCTTGGTCGGCAAGTAAGGAAAGAAGGTTGATCAACATCCAAGTCGGATAATCGAAGTTGGATGGGAATCCACCTTCTTTTTGTAGAAGATGGTTCTAAGATGAAGAGAAATGAAAACTAGGGCATAAAGATCCCAAGAACAATGCTGCAAAAATATCTAGAAGAAAGTACAAAAGTGGAAAAAGTTGGTAAAAATGAGGTATGGTGCTCAAAAGTGGCACCTGCTACTTATAGACCACTGCTGGGCTGTCATGTTCGCTAGGCGAGCAGAATGGCTCGCCTAGCGAGGGTCTAATATGGGCACATAAGGCCCCTGCGCCCAGAGAAAACAGGGCCTGCTGAACTGTCATGTTCGCCTAGCGAACATACCTTCGCCTAGCGAAGGACACGCTTCAACCTTCGTCCCAGCGAGGTTGAGAGGTTTTGCTACTGGAATGCTCGTTGGGGACTCGCTAGAGCTTCGCCTAGCGAGTGAGTGCTGGCTGCGTTTTTCACCAAAACAGAACGAACTCGCTACCACCTTCGCCTTCAGCTCGCCTAGCGAATTAATTTGACAATTTACTGGAGCTTTTCGCCAGGAACTCGCCTAGCGAACCAATGCTTCGCCACAGCCTCGCCTAGCGAGCAGGCTGATGAAATGCTTGTATTCTTTGGTTCCTTTGCCAATTTTCTTGTGTCTTCATTTTCAATTAGTTCATGTCTTTCCTGCACAATAACACACAAATCAAAGGCACCAAGCTTGTTTATCAATGTAATGCATTCCATGTAAAACAAATGTGGTTTTGACAATTTTAGCAAGGAAAATGAGTGAAAGATGCCCACATATGATAGCTCAAATAAGCACTTTTGGGCATCTAACACTCGGTCACTAGTATCTTTTGCCTCGGAGGCGCACCTTTCCTCTCTATACCTTGCATTCTCGTTTTGCAGTTGGAGTACTTGTGCCCTTAACTCCGCCAAGGTCTCCATCACCTCTTTGTTGGTAGGATTTTTTGTTTTTGGTTTTTTATAAAATGACGACGGAGTCACACCAAAACCCTTACCCCTCACACGACCGGAATACTCAGGAACATTTAGTACTCGACTAAGTACGCTCCTGCAATCCTGGACCTCGGTTGAAGGTAAGGTTTGGGATAAAGTCTCCTGAAATATTATTAGAGGAGATTAAAAATGAATTATATGTCTAACAAAATTTTCGATATAATTAAAGAAATAATGTTACATATACTTACACATTCGTCATAAACAGTTTGGACCGCTTCAACGACACCCCCATCCTTCCCAACCCGAGCAGCCTTCCATAATACGTGCTCCGGAAGAGATGTTGCGTCACTTTTCTCCTCGGCTAGCTACACATTGAATTAGATTATAAGATCATCAATTATAACATATTGTGACAATGTATAAGCTCATAGCATTTGAATATACTCACAATTCTTTGTTGTAACCGTGCATATCCCGTACGCCCTTTTTTGTACGAATACGCAGGTTTTGATGCCCTTTTCCGATTTATGTCGCTTACTTCCTGGATAAAAAAGTTTAAGGCATATTAGAACCAAGTAACTTAACAATTGTATAATACCATAATTAATAGACATTACATGGAATTTTTCGTTTCTTCGTTTGGCGACAAAGTTATCCCATTCATCGGCTGAAATAATCTCGGCATACTTCATTGGCCGTTCTGCTTCAACAAATTTTCCTTCCTCATCCTTGAGAAATTTGTTGGACAAAAAGGATCGAAATCCTCGGAGTCTTTTTCCGGCCAATTGAATACAATATTTTTGCCGGCTTTCATCGATGTGAAAGGATCTCTAAAAAACATACACATGGAGTGTGTTATTATAAAGTAATATTATAACAATATATGGTCAACAAATAGTCAACAAAAAAAACATATAACAATATATGGTAAGTACCTGTATCTCCGACCATATTTTTTCTTTGCCAACCTTCAAGTCCGGACTTCTCCAATTATCACATGTAATCGGAATATGTTGTCGAACAAGGAAACCAATGTAACTTGCCAACATTGAACCGTTAGGCTCAATTAGTTGGTCTTCAGCACTCCAATGTACTTCAAATTTTACACCCTTGTCTCTTGCACGAATGATTGACTTCATAACAGTCAATCCTCGTTTGATTTCTTTTTCAACATTGTTACGTGATCCATTCGCGTCATGGGTATCGTCTTGGTTAGCCATTTTATCTGTAATATAGAAATGATTCAATAAGACCCAAGTAAGACAATGATTCAATACGTGAACACATTCATATACCTTCCATTTCTCTCATGTTACAACAATCTAAACTCTTTTTTTTTCATCCTTATTGAATACAAACTCACACGCACCTACTGCATGCAAAAGACCAATGCAAACTTATGGTGTTTGGAACATGAACAAACTTGCATCCATAATCATCAAACTTCCAAGCACAAGCTCAAACACACTTCAAATGATATCAGTTTTCAATCAGAAATAAAAAACTCAATTTGCCCTAAACAACATTAATCAACATAATGCACAAAATGTAAAACTAAGTTTAGAAAATGCCCTAATCAAACACATGAAGAAAGTGAACGGTAACGATGGAGAAGAGAAATACCTTCAAGGTGACGGTAACGATGGAGAAGAAAGTGAACAGTGACGGTGGACGTGAACATGAACGCAGCAGCAGAAAAAGGCGACGGCGACGATGACGGTGAGGGAGGGAGAACGAACGGAGGACGAGAGTAATCGCAGTAGAGAGTAATCGCAGTAGAGAGTAATCGCAGTAGAGAGAAAACCCAGTTACGTAAACGAAATAGCTTATAGAGAGGGAAAATAAAGAGACATGCAGTATATGTTATAATTTTAATGTTTACTAAAGGGGACCTTAGAGGGCGCTTTTGTAAAAAAAAGCGCCCTCTAAAGGGGGCCTAAGAGGGCGCTTCTGAAAGCGCTCTCTAAGGCTTTCCAAAAGCGCCTTCTAAACTGGAAATGTACATGGACTTAGAGAGCGCTTTTTTAAAAGCGCCCTCTAAGGGTAACCTTAGAGGGCGCTTTCACTAAAGCGCCCTCTATTGTTGTCCCTCCATTTCCTCATTATTTTTTTTTGGCTTCACTTTAGAGGGCGCTTTGTTACAAAAGCGCCCTCTAAAGGGGGCCTAAGAGGGCGCTTCTAAAAGCGCTCTCTAAGGCTTTCCAAAAGCGCCTTATAAACTGGAAATGTACATGGACATAGAGAGCGCTTTTTTAAAAGCGCCCTCTAAGGTTACCCTTAGAGGACGCTTTCAATAAAGCGTCCTCTATTGGTGTCCCTCCATTTCCTCATTATTTTTTCGCTTCACTTTAGAGTGCGCTTTGTTACAAAAGCGCCCTCTAAAGTGCGCTGTCTATTCCAATAGTATGCTCCTTATTTTTTCTCTTCACTTTAGAGTGCACTTTTGTAATAAAGCGCCCTCTAAGGGGCGCTGTCTATTCCAGTTTTTGGCGTAGTGTCATAAATAAAAGATATATTGTCTTAAGGTGATACAAAACAATGTTTCGGCCACGATTGTTGAGTCGAGATAAGTGACGCTTTTCCGAATGTAGATTTATAAATCCGTTCAATGTATGGTATGCGTCCACTCCTCATCTATTTTGGGTAAAACAATGTTTTCGTCGATTAATACAATATAGCTTTTGCTAAAATCGATCAACAAACAAACATTTTTCTACCCAGAACTACGTAAGCCTTGATTTCTCTTTTGAGATACGTAGGAGCAGGATTTATAAATCTTGTCAGGCCCACTAATAAAAAACTTAGGTTTAGTCCTTCGTCAAAAATCCAAAAACATTTCTTCTCTCTTCTATTCTTTCTCTCCCTCATTATAACTTGAGAATACTAACATAAGCTAACATTCAAAACGAAACTAACTAAACGGTTCCCGTTGAATACAACGGACGTGAGGGGTGCTAATACCTTCCCCTTGCGTAACCGACTCCCGAACCCTGATTTGGTTGCGACGACCATAATCATTGTCATTTTGTCTTGGGTTTTATCGATATTTCCCCATTCCTTTTTAGGAATAAATAAAGTTCGGTGGCGACTCTGTTCAGTCCATCATTGCGAGCGTGCGGTCGCGCTTCGCTTTAAAGTCGTATCCCCATTTTTTGAGGTGCGACACATATGATGAACATCGTCATCATCTTGAATCTTCAACTGATAAAACTTTACCTGATTGTCTGCAAACCACACTGGATTTTTATAGATGATTTGGCCTACAGGACTACACTGCAATTTCTTTTCTATTCTTTGTTTCAGATGTGAAAATTTTGATCGTCGATTTAGTGTAAATCGAGTTACTTTTGTGTTGTAAAAACAAAAACCGAATAATTGATGCTCAAATATTTCACCTTCAGTATGGGCATTGATCATGTAATATGGTGAGGATGACATTTTTTTAAATGTAACTTTAGTGTTTCTGCTGATCTGTATGGGTACTGGTGGTGAATTCATTAATCTATTATTCGCATAGAATTAAGTAGGGTAGACGGTGTATGCACTGATCACGCAGTTCATCTGCAAAAACAAGAAAATGAAATGCAAAGAATCCATGTAGAGCCAGATAATACAATGCATGCGCCTATAAGGAATCTATGCCCTAAGGATCTCTACCCTAACACTACAAGCATGCGTCTGCACACAAGGAATCACTCTACCCTAATAATCCAAGGCAGACGCTTATTCCAACGGCGCATAAAGCAAGGTATGTGCCCTAGCCTTAGGCGTCTCTTCCTTGCATGCATAAAAAGGCATGCATGCGCCACTATCCTTGGCGCATGTGACCATGCATGTCATAAAGCAAGGCACGCACCCTAGCCTTAGGAGCCCACACCTATCTCACATGCATGCACCTTATCCAATGCTTCACATGATGCGTACCTATTTAACCTCTGCAACACTTACTCATCTATAAATAGGGCATCAACTAACAACACTCAACATCAATAATACTAACAATCAACCTCTGCAACACTCCACCTTTACCACACTCAAGCTCTACAGCATTATGTCTCTATTGACTATGGGTGATGAACATCGAGGAACAATCGAAAATATTTCGACGTTTATATGTTATTACTTCTTCTTACTTATTTCGTATTTATTTCTTATTTACGTTTTTATTGTATACTACTTCCTCTTATTTTATTTCTTACTTATGTTTTATTAGGACCCAAAACGATTTCGATGTCGTGTACATGAATATGTATCCCAAGATCCTTTGATAGAACAATATATTCGAGGTTGTGGTTTTGGTAATCTCCTCAACATAGTCTCGTACTCGGTTGACTGCAAATTTAGTCTTGCTTTGTTGGAGAGATGGAGACATGAGACTCATACATTTCACCTTCCTTTCAGTGAGTGTACCGTCACACTTGAGGACGTCTACATGTTGTTGGGTCTACGTATCAATGGTAAGGTTGTAAATGGTAAAGTTAACCAGGATAACTCTATTTGCAATGAACTATCGGGTGCCCCTTTGTGTGACGACCAAGTTGCGGGAGAGACGTCTCGTCAAGCTAGGGGGCAAGGTATTAATTTAAGATATCTCAAACAATATTATGCGAGTATAACATTAACCTAAGAATCTACCGAGTATGCAAAAATAATTAAAGCTCGATGTTATATTATGAGTTTATTTGGTAATTTTTTATTTCCCGAAAGTACTAGTAATACGCTAAGTATTATGTATTTACCATTGTTACGAAATATAAATAAGGTAAGCACATATAGTCGGGGTTCAACTATTTTGGCATATCTATATAGTGCGATGTGTAAAAATACCCACAAAAAAATACTTGTACGTTTTATTCATGCGCATATTTGCTACAAGCATGAGGTTGATCAAGAATGTCGTCACTCGCCCTGGTAAACGAGAAGTCATTCATATTCCCGTTTGCAACAAAGTAAGTTTAAAATTTTACCATCTAATTAATTAAACTTTATATTACAACTAACTGTAAATAATATTTTTCAATTGTTTTTGTTCTAGGTGGTCAGTTAGAGGGATGAACTACAATAGGTGTCCGAAACATGCTATAGTAGTCTATCGCAATCTATTGGACCACATTAGACCAGACGATGTAATACTCCTACACAACTCTATTTTGATTTAAAAATAATTATCAAATTATTTATCATCTAATCAAGTTGTACTCTTGTACACTTTATCTGGAGGCCATATTTGGGTCTTGATCATCAGCCATGATGATGATGTAGTTTGGACAGCAAAAACACCAATTATTTGATTCACTATTATGGAGATGCACCATAGTGACCGGGTTATACTGCAGTTTGACGTGCAATAACAAATTCCATAACCTCCGACGTGTTAGGGAGATTGGCATCAAAAAAGAGTTGACGCCCAATGGGATTATTCCGACTCGAGAGACTTCACAAAAGAGATGTGTCGTCATTGGATGAATCAACGCAACACATATGGCATGGTTTAGGTCGGTTACAATGACACAATTTATGTCTGAGCCAAAGTATTTGATTGATCCACGCCAACTAGCTTCGTCATCATACACCCAATGATCTTTCGTGACCCAGTACAGAAGCAACGTTACGACATGCTTTCCCAGCGTCTAATGCTACCCATCAGATATCCTGATTCAAGCTGCATGGAAGCATTGGCCATTGAGCCTAGTGTCAGGCATTTGTGCAGTCAGTTGCAATGGGATGAGTATAATGAAGCGATGCATGTGACTTACAGGAACCTCACTTTGGAGTTCTTGAGCTCGCTGAACTACAAGCCCTATGTTGGTCACACTAGTGATGGTGGCTACATTAATTTAAGGATGTTTGCGGAGATTTCCTGATCGAGAGTCTCTATCTTAATGCTCTCTCCGTTGTGAGTCCTATACATGTTGGAAGCAAGGTAACCCATATAGCCTCCGCCTTCGGACTTGATAGAAGACTATTTCACCTAACATCTTACTGCAAGTATACTTTGATGGATATTGACTTCTGTCTGGACCGTGGTCTCATGAGGAGATCTTCTTTCCACCCAAATCTATACAGGCTCTTGATCGAGGGTGAGACTATCCACTACTTTACTTTACCAGACCCTCAAGTAACTTGTGTTTATAATCAGGCCAATTGGGCCTATGCCATAGAAATCCAAGGCGAGACAGTAGATGAGCAGAGAACCCCACCTGAAGCAGAGCATCATCCAGCACCTACCAGAATCAAAGTCCTCACCAATAATCCAAATCTTCAGAGTCCAAGCATGCATTCTGAGCTTGTTAAGCTTCGTATGGAGATAGCCCAGCTCCGCCAGGAGCTTGCTGACGTTGTTTTGCAGGTCGAAGTATCAGATGCCACACATGCCACTGAAGCCGATATACTGAACAATGAGATCGCTGACCTTAGACACCAGATTGCAGAGCTCCGAGGATCCGAAGTTGAGGAGACTCCATTATTACCTGAACATTGATGATATCACCGACCGAGAGATGTCGTTTGTTTTACTTATTTCCCATTATTAGACATATTATTTATGCTTGCTTTACTTATTGACTTTATGCTTGCTTTTCCTTTCCTAGCATCTCTCGACCCGTGACTTATTACTATATATATATATATATATATATATATATATATATATATATATATATATATATATATATATATATATATATATATATATATATATATATATATATATATATATATATATATATATATATATTATGTTTTTATTTCCTTTTTATTTTATTTTACTTTACTTTTTTTATTTTGTCATTTATCAAGCTTAATCAAAAAGACAACATATTATGGAAGCCTATGTACACCCCCTTTACAAAATGAGGAAAATGTTGTAGCCCAAGAAGCAAGGAACAAGCCCGACCCAAACAACAAATCTAGCCTCATGACGGGCGCCATGGGGTTTGTACCGTTTAACGGGACAGAATCCCTAAATCTCCCATTTTTGCCTTCTTCAACCTCTCAAAACTCATTTTTTCCTCCTTCCACCTTCATTGAAGTCCACGAAAATTTCCAACTTTATCATTCTAATTCCAACCCATTATCATTTCCAAACTTCACTCATCAATTTCCTCCACCAAAAACCCACTACAATCCCATTTTCACTTCCTTACCATAAAAACCCATTTTCTCTTCACTCACCGTCAATGGCTGGAATGGAATTCAACAATATCATCCTTCGCGGAGGGAAACCTGGAGAGCGTCAGAGCAAAATTTTACAGAAGTTGCAAACACGGAAGATTCTCGCCACCAGGTATGTAGATGAGGAATGTTTGTATACTTTAGGGACGTATCATAGTGTTTTTCATATGCTAGATAATTTAGGATTGCATGAGCTTTTTTCTAATAAGGAACCCACCTATGATAGGCCGACTAGGGAATTTCTAAGTTCCCTAATTTACCATGTTCATCCTGGCACTGCTAGCACGGTTGGTACCGCATGTTTTAGAATGTTCAATGTTAAATATGAGTACACTACCGATGCCTTAGCAGGTTTGTTAGGAATGCCTTACGGAGAGGATGTCATTTGTGAGACACTCTTAGATGCAGAATGGGCACTCGAAGCCTTTAACTTTTGGAATAGATTATCGAATGTGGCTACCACTTCTTTTGAAGGAATTTTAGCCTCCACTATTCATAACCCAGCCATCCGTATTTTTCGATATCTTTTGGCATGTACTATTTTTGGTCGGGAAAATTCTAATAAAATAAACGCTCGCGAGTTGCTATTTTTACAGGGTTGCCTTACTAATTGAAGGATCAATCATGTTCCTTTTATGCTTGCACATATGTCCGCCATTTTGAAAAAAGGAGGAACCATTTCTTTTTGTGGATTAATTACTTCTAGAGCACTAAATCTTAACGCTGAGTTAGCTACCTTAGAACCGCTCCCTCACCGCACCATTAACTTGAAAATTATGAAGGATATGAAATTGTGCAAGGTGCGGCGGGCAGGCGGTTAGAACCTCATGATCCATGGTGTAGCTATACGGAGTGTTGTTTTACCTTGCTCTCAGCGTACAGATGTGCGACATGCAAGGAACTGGACATATGATCTCGATGCTCCACCTTTTACCGGTCCTTTGCCACCTAATGTTCCTATGGACGATGGGCAAGGGACCGATGATGAGTATGACCGGCGCGACCGGTCCCCTACTCATGATATTCCTACACGCACTGCATCACCTGCACACACTGCATCTTCTTCTTCTAACCATTTTCCAAGTACCACTCCTGGTTTTTACATCACTGAGGAGATGTGGCGCGAGCAGCTGGCTCGGGAAGAAAGGCGTGACGCCCTTATAAATACCATAAACCAAAAATTGACTGATAATATGAGTTTTATGGTAGCCTCCCAGCAGCGTACTGAGCAAGCACATCGGACTATCACGGAGTCCTTGCTTGCGATCACTAATGAGCAGCATCGCCAGCGACAAGCTACTGAGTGGCACTTCGCACTTATTGAGGCCAATCAGGGGTCTCTCTTAGGTCGCTCTAGGCAGCTGCAGGAAGGTCTTAGTAATGGGGAACTGAACGGGCATCAGTAAAGAAAAAGGAGACCCAAGGTGGAATACATGAGATAAGTTCTATGGACATGATGCAAGCGAAAATGGACCCTTTAGCCCTTAAGGTCGAACATATTTCTACAAACTTTAACACCGCAACGGTAGTCCACACAGAGTGTGAACTTTGTGGATCTAAAGGACACGAATCGGCGGAATGTAACCTTTTGAACAACCTGAACACTGATCAAGTGAATTACGCCCAAGGTAACCCATTTTCAAACACTTACAACCTTGGATGGAAATATCACCCAAATTTTTCCTATAAAAACCAGAACCCTATCCAAAATTTTGCACCTCAAAGACCACAAGGTTTTCAAGCCCAAAAACCAAATCAACCTATGCAAGTTGTGCCCCATAAGCCTAACCTTGAGAAGATCATGGATAACTTTATATCAGGCCAGACTCAGCAAAATAAAGAATTCCTAAACCAGAACATTCATGTAAACAAACTGATAATGCAATTAGGGACTAAGGTTGATCAGATAATTACTCATAATAAGATGCTTAAAACCCAGATCTCACAGGTAGCACAAAACCAAGCCCCGCAAACTACATCTGGAGGATAATTCCCTGGACAACCTCAACTCAACCCTCGAGGGCAAGCTAACGTTATCACATTACGAAGTGGGACCACTTATGAAGGGCCTTATAACCCAGCAATGAGCGAGTCCAAAGCTTCTAAAGAAAATATACCTACCAACCAAGGAGAGGAACCAGTGGAACCCGAAATACAAACCGACCAAGAAGGAGAAGCCAAGGATAAAACTTACAAACCACCACCCCCGTACAAATCACCAATTCCATATCCGCAAAGACTTAAACAAACCAAAATCGATAACCAATACCAAAAGTTTATAAAAGTAATAGAGAAGCTTCATGTAGAGATTCCTTTCACCGAAGTCATCACCCAAATTCCATCTTACGCCAAATTTCTCAAAGACATCTTAACCAACAAGCCTAGGCTTGACGATCCCAAACCCTTGGAATGCAACTTTATTTTCGAGAATAAACTTGCTAAGAAGGAGAAAGACCCTGGGAGTTTTTCTATACCTTGCATTCTAGGGAGTCATGTGATCGACAAAGTTTTCCTAGACTTATGCGCTAGTGTGAGTTTAATGCCCTTAGCTGTGTGTAAAAGGTTAAACTTAGATGTCCCTCCAATTAGCCGATAGATTCTTAAAGTATCTTGTAGGCATATTAGAAGACATCCCCGTTAGGATCGGTCAACTTTATATCCCGACAGACTTTATGGTCATGGATATCAAGGAAGACGACGATATCCCTATCCTTTTAGGTAGACCATTTTTATCAACAGCCAGAGCTATAATAGATGTTAAAAGAGGAAAATTAACTTTCGAAGTAGGAGATGAAAAGATAGAGTTTATTCTTTTAAAGTTCCTGATGGCACCAATCATAGGAGACGTGTGTTACGCGATTGATATCATAGATGAATGCATAAGGGAGTTTACAACACTAAGACTATAATATCATCTGTAAAAGCGGTAATCCGTTACATCAAGGGGTTATCGCACCTTAGTGTAATTGACTTGGAGCACTTTGATTTTGCCGTCATCTTTATTTTCAAAGTCAAATGTCTATTTACTTCCTTGTACCAGATTTAAAGCCTCCGTTTGGAGCAGGTTCTAATTTAATCGCCTTTTTATTTTACTTGTCATGCTTTACTTTATTTAATTCCTTTCCATGCTTTACTTTATTTAATTCCTTGTCATGCTTTACTTTATTTAATTCCTTGTCATTGTCTTTACTTTATTTAATTTTCTCGTCATTATCTTTATTGCTCGTTTTAATTGTTTTACACGCTTTACCTATTCTTCACGCCTTACATTCTAAACTTCTTTTCATCATGTTCAATATCGTTGTATTTGTTCGTATTACCATGTCTGGCTAAATCTTTCAAAGGTTAGAATGTAAGGATCGCGGTTAAAGAGATGTTTCACATATTGCATCTGTAGAAATGCTTTAAGGGCTGTTTTGATTTTTAATTTGAGTTTTCTGAAACAAACTTGGTTAATTTTAACTACTCAAGGAGTGCGAAAGCACCCTGGCTTAGTTAACTAGGAATTTTTATCACTTTAAAGAAAAATGATTTTTGAAACTGTTTTCAGACGCGTTGATAGATTTAAAATCAGGAAACTCCTTAGGTAAACTTTCCAAATCAAAATCACTTTTCAAGTAAGCTTATGAGTCTTATTTCTTAAAAATAGGTTTACTACTTTAGCGTTCTGCGCACCTTTTATAAGTGACAATAAAATGCCTTAATTTAAGGGTAAACTCGGTTCTGGATACGCAAAAGCGACAGTTCCTGTTAAATGGATTCTTTTCAAGAGTAGAAAATATTGCCCCATAAGTAGTTCTATTTAGATAATCGAAGCATCGTTTAACTAACATGAAATACATTCAAGCCTATCTTTATCTGCACTGCATTTATCATTTTCTTTATTTACTATTATTTTACGACATCAATATCTCATTTGTACCACCTTAGATAAACATGGTAACAATAGTAATCGATAGATTGACGATTTGGTCTCTGTGGGATCGATAATCTTTTATATTACTCTGACGCGATTCGTGCACTTGCCAATAGAGTGATCAATAAGATTCAAAGCATTTTGAGTTGCTTTGCATTCCGCTGATATAGGGTTAGAATACCCCATTTGATTCCAAGTCATTGCTCAAAGAGTGATCTTATTCTCGTTCTGAAACTAAGCTCATGTGTTCCACTCTCCATGAACGGCGAGATTCGCATTGGTGTTAATAATAACATGCATGTTGTCCCATGTATACTTCGACTCTTCGTTGGTTTTATCATTGTTATTTTTATTGCTCTGTTTTTCTTTTGCTCAAACTTTCGAATCCTTTTTTTCCAGGTTAGGGTTTCTATTACATGTTTCGTTCATCAAAGGTTCCTTTATGTTATCTTGAGTGATGAGAGTCATTATGCTATTCTTCTACCAGGTAATACTACTAAACATTTAGCTTGATCTCTTATCAAATCTTTGATTTTGGTTTCTAACTTGTTTGTTTATGTCTTAAACTTCAAACTTGTTTTCTGATGACTTATGGAGCTTTACCATACCCGACAGGTTTTTTTTCTGCCTATCCATTTTAGGTAAATTACAATTCATATCACCATGCTCATTCTGATAATCTTTTTGCTCTTTGCTAACTTCATTATTACTAATTTGAGAATTTCTCTAGGTTTGATCTTTCTAGTAAATGATCGTCATTCCTTTTCTCTCAGGGTAATGTTTTTTATTACCTTTATTAGGACACCATCTATTGCCATTCTTTTGGCACTTAATACTACTTCTTTTAATTATTCTCTCTATGTATGTTTCCAGGTTGTCTTTCTTATTGACAAAATTCTTATTATTATCCAATGTCTTCTTATTCAACTCTTCATTATGCTTTTGGTAACCTCTATCTTTGTCTTGGGTAGTTGTGTTAACTGTTTGAGGTTATTCCTCATTTCCTTTCATTTTATCCAAGGTATTATTATCTATACAATTAAGATAACCGTTCAACTTGATACTTCTTCAATAGTTATCTTTCTCCCCCTCATAAATCATGATGTTTCTGCCCCACCAAATACAGTAAAGAGAGTTTAACACTCTCCTTATTGTATCCAACTCAAGGTTCTTAATCATCTCTCATAGTCAATCCCTGATGTCTATCTTGAATAAGAATGAGAAACTTGAATGGGAACTTATTCGGCCTAACCTATTTTATTTCTTGTGTAGTGATGAGGCATTTCATTTCTTTTCTACATTGAAGAAGAATGAGAAACTTGAATGGGCAAGTGAATATAAGGACATGCTCACCAATTTGAAGGTCTTCCTAGAAACGTCATCCATATTGAAATACTCATAGGCTAACACACATATATCTATATCTGTCAATTTATTTCCATGAGAAAACCAAGGTTGAGCAACCTATTTATTTCGTGAGCAGGTTGTTCAAAGGCCCCGAAGCCATGTACCAGAAGATCGAGAGAATATCCTTGGCATCATGATGATCGAAAGGAAGCTCAAACCTTACTTCTAATAGCAGCGTCATGATGAAGACCAACTACCCCATTCGCAAAGTTCTAAAGAAGTCAGATCTCTCTAGAATGATGTTATCCTAGTAAGTGGATTTACCTAAGTATGATATCCAATATATACCCATACAAAGCATTAAGTCGCAAGTGCTAGAATACTCCTAGGTAGATTGCAGTTCTCCAGCAGGCGAGGAGGCTCCCCACATATGGATACTATCAGTGGACACCGCGACAAACCTTAAAGAAAATGGAGCTTGAATAGTGCTAGAGGAACCAGACAACATCTTTAGGGAGAATTATTTGAACTTTAAGTTTAAAGCTAGAAACAACCAATCCAAGTATGAATCCTTCATCGATGACATGATCATCTCCATATAGATGGACACTTCAAGTCTCATCGCCATTCCTTAGCTTATCATATATTTGAAAAAGGTATATGAATAATTTGAACATTTTAAAGCTTTTGAGCTAACATATGTGCCTAGGGAACAAAACTCTAAAGTTAATCTTCCCTTCAAGCTCGCCGACACCAAAAGATCAGGTCATAACTAAATTGTCATTCAAAAACTCTAGACACCCCCAATATTAAGGTGGAGGAAACCAATACTCTTAAAGTCACCTAGACTTCCAACTAAATAGCATACAAAATATGATTCTACTGTCAGATAAACTCCCATCAAATGAGCTGGAAGTGAAGAAGATCTGAAAACGTGTGGCAAAGTATACCATGTTATTTAGGAAGCTCAATAATATGTGAAAGGAATCCCCCGTGTTGAGGTGTCTAGGGGAGAGCGAAATCACATTGGTATACATCGTCGAAGAAACTCTACTCGTGATGGTACATGGCATCGATCACTACGCCAAAAACTGGAATAGACAGCGCACCTTAGAGGGCGCTTTCTTAAAGAAGCGCACTCTAAAGTGAAGAGAAAAATAAGGAGGAATAGACAGCGCACTTTAGAGGGCGCTTTTGTAACAGAGCGCCCTCTAAAGTGAAGCGAAAAAATAATGAGGAAATGGAGGGACACCAATAGAGGGCGCGTTTATGAAAGCGCCCTCTAAGGGTACCCTTAGAGGGCGCTTTTAAAAAAGCGCTCTCTAAGTCCATGTACATTTCCAGTTTATAAAGCGCTTTTGGAAAGCCTTAGAGAGCGCTTTTAGAAGCGCCCTCTTAGGCCCCCTTTAGAGGGCGCTTTTTTTTACACAAGCGCCCTCTATGGTCCCCTTTATTAAACATTAAAATTATAACATATATACTGCATGTCTCTTTATTTTCCCTCTCTATATGCTATTTCGTTTACGTAACTGGGTTTTCTCTCTACTGTGATTACTCTCTACTGCGATTACTCTCGTCCTCCGTTCGTTCTCCCTCCCTCACCGTCGTCGTCGCCGTCGCCTTTTTCTGCTGCTGCGTTCACGTTCACTGAGTTATCTGCGTCCACCGTCGCTGTTCACTTTCTTCTCCATCGTTACCGTCACCTTGAAGGTATTTCTCTTCTCCATCGTTACCGTTCACTTTCTTCAGGTGTTTGATTAGGGCATTTTCTAAGCTGAGTTTTACATTTTGTGCATTATGTTGATTAATGTTGTTTAGGGCAAACGAGCACTATATGGTGTTCATGAGCACCTTGTTGTAAGGTTTTTTATTTCTGATTGAAAACTGATGTCATTTGGAGTGTGTTTGAGCTTGTGCTTGGAAGTTTGATGATTATGGATGCAAGTTTGTTCATGTTCCAAACACCATAAGTTTGCATTGGTCTTTTGTATGCAATAGGTGTGTGTGAGTTTGTATTCAATAATGATGGAAAAAAGAGAGAGTTTAGATTGTTGTAACATGAGAGAAATGGAAGGTATATGAATGTGTTTTTTTGTGTAGCTTCACGAATATGGTCATTGAATCATTTCTATATTACAGATAAAATGGCTAGTAACCAAGACGATATCCATGACGCGAGTGGATCACGTAACAATGTTGAAAATGAAATCAAACGAGGATTGACTGTTATGAAGTCAATCATTCGTGCAAGAGACAAGAGTGAAAAATTCGAAGTACATTGGAGTGCTGAAGACCAACTAATTGAGCTTAACGGTTCAATGTTGGCAAGTTACATTGGTTCCCTTGTTCGACAACATATTCCGATTACATGTGATAATTGGAGAAGTCCGGAATTGAAGGTTGGCAAAGAAAAAATATGGTCCGAGATACAGGTACTTACCATATATTATTATATGTTTTTTTTGTTGACTATTTGTTGACCATATATTCTTATAATATTACTTATAATAACACACTCCATTTGTATGTTTTTTAGAGATCCTTTCACATCGATGAAAGCCGGCAAAAATATTGTATTCAATTGGCCGGAAAAAGACTCCGAGGATTTCGATCCTTTTTGTCCAACAAATTTCTCAAGGATGAGGAAGGAAACTTTGTTGAAGCAGAACGGCCAATGAAGTATGCGAAGATTATTTCAGCCGAAGAATGGGATAACTTTGTCGTCAAACGAAGAAACGAAAAATTCCATGTAATGTCTATTAATTATGGTATTATACAATTGTTAAGTTACTTGGTTCTAATATTCCTTAAACTTTTTTATCCAGGAAGTAAGCGACAAAAATCGGAAAAGGGCATCAAAACCCGCGTATCCGTACAAAAAAGGGCGTACGGGATATGCACGGTTACAACAAAGAATTGTGAGTATATTCAAATGCTATGAGCTTATACATTGTCACAATATGTTATAATTGATGATCTTATAATCCGATTCAATTTGTAGCTAGCCGAGGAGAAAAGTGACGCAACATCTCTTCCGGAGCACGTATTGTGGAAGGCTGCTCGGGTTGGGAAGGATGGGGGTGTCGTTGAAGCGGTTCAAAATGTTTATGACGAATGTGTAAGTATATGTAACATTATTTCTTTAATTATATCGAAAATTTTGTTAGACATATAATTCATTTTTAATCTCCTCTAATAATATTTCAGGAGACTTTATCCCAAACCTTACCTTCAACCGAGGTCCAGGATTGCAGGAGCGTACTTAGTCGAGTACTAAATGTTCCTGAGTATTCCGGTCGTGTGAGGGGTAAGGGTTTTGGTGTGACTCCGTCGTCATTTTATAAAAAAACCAAAAACAAAAAATCCTACCAACAAAGAGGTGATGGAGACCTTGGCGGAGTTAAGGGCACAAGTACTCGAATTGCAAAAGGAGAATGCAAGGTATAGAGAGGAAAGGTGCGGTTCCGAGGCAAAAGATACTAGTGACCGAGCTAGTATCAATTGTCAACCGAAATTTCCCGAGGTAATTATATATGTTATTATGAAATTAAAATAGCACTTCTTTACTTGACACATATACACGTTAACAATAACATTTATTATTGGTTTAGGGCATTACACCTTGTCAGCTGTATCTATCGTCACCAACTTATCGCATAGTTGGCAAGGGAAAAGTGCACAACACTTCGGGTGAATTACTTCACCATAATCCCCTCCCGGTGGGATATATGAAAGTTTCGGTTGACCTTGTATTAGATACCGACGCGCTTCTACCATTACCTGACGTTGTTTCAGAGACAACGTTGATGCGAGATGCAGTCGGATCCTTTGTTGGATGGCCGTCAGATCTAATTTTCCCAGATGCCGAGGTATATATGTTCTAAATGATTATGAATATTTAGTATTCACATTTCAATTCAGCTACAATTATGATATTTAATCAATCCTTATTACATGGTAATGTTAGACTCCTACAAGACCCACACATAAAGCTGGTAAAGGGATTTCAAGACGCATCGAGTCGGTTGCATCTCAAAAAGAGGTACAAATATATATACCCATTGAATTATATACGCAACGATTCTGTTGCATCACAAAAAGTCATGATTTAATTTATATGAATTTTTAGGTTCCCGGTCGAAAGTTGAAAAAAGCTGGTAACGATATTCCAACGACGTCCGGGACAAAATCTCAAATTATGATGCGTCTTGAGAAAATGGTGGAAGAGTCCGATATTATGCACGGCGCCATCCGTAGTGTAGATTTTGATGAAGGTGTTTTCGGAATTGCTCATTCCGAAATAATTGCAAAGGAGGACATGCAACAACTTTTTGAACACGAAGAATTGGGCATCGCTGTCATTCATACATACATATGGTACTCCGATCAATCTATTATTTACTTAGTTGAACAATTTATTTACACATTTCAATGAGTAGTCTAATGTTTATTATGTTTCTATTTAAGGTATATGTATGTAACATTGATGCGGGGAACTGAATTGTGTAACCGATTCAATTTTATTGCTGCTTCCCGTATCAACACAACGTTTATAACGAAAAATCCAACATCCGTAAAGAATGAACTAGTCGATAGATTCATGGCGGCCGACGATAATACTACACCCAGTTTGTATTTTTTACCGTTTAATTCTGGCAACGGGTTAGATTTTCTTTCTAATAATTTCATTCTAATCTATGTATATCTTTTACGTAGAAAATTTTCATGCATCTAAATTTTTGTTTTATTTTACAGTGGTCACTGGGTGTTGGTTGCTATGGATCTTTCGAGACTAATGGTGTATTATCTCGATTCGTTATCGGGTGATTGGAGTAAATATCCGAGTATGAAGAAGACGGTTGACGCGTAAGTGAAATTCCCCTAAATATTCGTGTGTATTTGTATATTTAATTATGTCTGTCAGATTGATCTCAATATACGTTTTTATTTTGTTAGGGCAATACTAAAATTTAGATCGAAAAAGAATTACCGTAATAGGAAGGACATTACCTGGGTCAGAGTTCAGGTATATATTAAGTATCTTATTTTTGCTTATAATAGTGTTTGTTTTTTTGCTTATAATAGTGTTTGTAAGAAATTAACTATATATATATTGTTTGTTTTTCTGTGTAGTGTCCTCAGCAAAATAATTCGGTCGATTGCGGATTTTTTGTTTTGAGATTTATGAGAGATATCATTGCGTTGAATCGTATAGACATCCCAAAAATAGTATGGAATAATAACTTAGGGTTTATTTTAATATTATCGGATATTTCATCTAATTTGTTACTAAATCATGAATATGTTTTATTCTCTTAATTGTAGTACTTTGAGGAATACAAATCTTACTCAAGAGCTCATTTGGATGAAATGAAGGATGAATTGTGTCAATTCATTGTTGATCAAAGAATCATATAGCTATGTTGTATATTGTTGTACATATATGTATGGAATGTTGTTGTTGTATGTTGTTGTTGTATATATGTTGTATATTGTTGTTGTACTTTTACTAAATCATGAATATGTTGTTGTATATTGTTGATCAAAGAATCATATATTAATGTTGTATATATGGAGGATTAATGTTGTATATAAATGGATTCATGTTGTATATATCAATGGATTAATGGTGTATAACATTGGATTAAAGGATGAAATCAATATGAATTTTACACTTTTGCAGCATGCGAACAGGTTACCAATTAAATATCCACTGTTTTTCAAACATTTTTTTTTAAAATAACTAACACTTTAGAGGGCGCTTTCTGTAGTAAGCGCCCTCTAAACACTTTACATTGACAACTTTAGAGGGCGCTTTGTCCAGAAAGCGCCCTCTAAACACTTTACATTGACAACTTTAGAGGGCGCTTTTTCCAAAAAGCGCTCTCTAAGGTGTCCCTTTATGGACCACTCCAGAGGGCGCTTTTTTCTGAAAGCGCACTATAATGTGACCCTTAAAGGGCCACTTTAGACAGCGCTTTCTCCAGGAAAACAAAGCGTTGTCTTTACCTATGTCAGTGCCACTTTAGAGAGCGCTTAAAAGCGTTGTTATAGGCCAAAATAAGCGCCCTCTTTTCCCTTATTTGGCGTAGTGGATGTTATGCTACCGTTCGATTAATACGCCCACATGGAGGTGCGCTCAACTTAATAAAGAGGAAAATAGGGCATGACACATATGTCCTACTGGCATTATCAATGAAACATGTGTCTCCGCCAACATCCGAGAATTCACCGCCAAGTATAGGATTGGAGGAAGTATAAATCTAAAGTGGTCCCAAGGGAAAGCTAGAAGGGAGACCTTGTACTCAAGCAGGTTGTCATACCATCTTGCTTGGGAAAGTTGTAGCCTAACTGGAAAGGTTTGTACCATCTATGCAAGAAATTATTGCATAACGCTTATAAACACGGAGAATTGGATGGAAGGCTCATCCATAGGACGTGGAAATTAGTTAACCTAAGATATTATTATAGTTAGTCATTTACTATTTTCTATTCAATAAGGCGAGAGGCATTTGGTACGCCTATCTATGAACTTTTTTAAAAGTGTTTTGTTTGCATCTTCTAGCAAAGCAAAGAACTCATAAAGCGGGACCCGTCTTTTAAAACTGATGAATCATAAAATTGACAATATAAATGTTGGATCATCAAAGAGGAATCCTTGTTTCTCTTAAAGGTAATATGAATTATGGATCTTTAAAGAGGAATCCTCACAACCTTTAGAAATAATGTGAAATTTGGATCCTAAAAAGGAATCATTATTGCCTTAGAGGAAATATGAATGTTAGGTCCTAAAAGAGAAATCATTATCGCCCTCAGAGGCGATATGAATATTGGATTCTTAAAGAGTAATTTGTGTCACCCTTAGAAGCAATATGAATGTTGGATCCTCAAAAAGGAATCATTGTCACTCTTAGAGGAAATATGAATATTGGATCATCAAAGAAAACTCATTGCTTCCCTTAGAGGCAATATGTATGTTAGATCCTCAAACAGGAATTTTTGTCACCCTTATAGGCAATATGAATGTTGGATCCTCAAAGAGGAATCCTTGTCCCCTTCAGAGGAAATATCAATTTCGGATCCTCAAGGAGGAATCCTTGTCGCCTTTAGAGGATCCATTTATGCCCTCATATGCAATACGTTTGTTGGAACATCATTGAAGGATCATTGCCGAAAGAAACTCAAGCAATGCTTGAGGGACTCACCCTATCAATAAGTATATGTGGTCCATGCGACATGAAAGACGAATGTCAAAGAAGTAATTCCAAAAAATCTATAAGGGATGAAAAGATAAATAACAAACAAAAGGTGCACATGCAAAAAGCATCAAATGATACAACACTTGAGGGACTCATCCTCTAAAGCAACACTTGAGGGACTTGTCTGCGAACAAGGGTCAAAGAGTTAGAAAAGCTTCCCTTTACGAAGTCTCTCTCGAGGGACTTGACTGTCTAAGTCTCACCCACGAGTAATTACCTTCCCTTAGAATTAAATCACTTTATTATTTCCAATACTTCGTGCTTGACGAACTGTGTATTGAGATATTTTCGTTGGGCCTCAGGGAAGATAATCCAAGGTTAATGCCACATGCTACCTGAAGTTGCGTCCCTAGTTGCCCAGTATTCGCAATTACTCATCCATATTAGGCTTGAGTCAACTTGTCTCTCACTCGCTTATTAAAATGTTGGGAATAACGTATCTTTGAACATTAACGGGATAGAAAAATCAATCAACGAAGAAAACCATGTTTCCCATAATTATAGGAGTAAAAAGGCTTCAATGCATCCCACGCTTACGAGGGAAGAGAAAAAATAACCACTCATTGGGTCTAAAGATCCAAACCCAAAAGATCTCTATAAATATCTCAATCTTATGTTTGAGAAGAGATTTATCCCCCTGTGTGAGCTAGCTCTAAACACCATCAACAACCCTAAATTTCATAGACAATCCTTCAAGTATATATCTATCTCCGTTATACTACTTTTAGCAATTACAATATAAAATTTTCAATATTATGAAAAATGATCCATATAATCGATCTCATTTAATGAGATATGATTTAATTATTATTGTATATGAAATTTACAATGAGGTTTATAATTAATATTCCATCAATAATTATAAGTGTCTATAATAATTAAAATTGTCTCTAAATATATGTCTCATTATTATTATTATTATTATTATTATTATTATTATTATTATTATTATTATCATGAAATATAATCTTAATTTATATAATTAACTTACTTTTTTCTTTAAGATATATTATTAGTTTATCTTAAAATATAAAAATTTAATATCAAAAATATCAAAAAAAAATCTTGTATTTTTATCTTATTAGTTTATCTTATTTTTTTTTCTTATTAGTTTATCTTAAAATATACAAATTTTAAGAAATATGATTTTGTTATAACACTTATCCAGAGTCCTAGTTAACCAAAATTTGTCATTCTAGCTGTAGAAGCCACCGCCCAAAAACTATATCTAATGTTAATAGAGTATTTGTTTTGCATAATTTACTTTATGAATTGGAGCATCACTGACATTGAATTAGTATTGTCTCATTATTGTTACGATAATGGGGATTAAATATTAGTGGTCTTACCCTAGATGCATTTATTTGAGCTATGATGCAAAATCCATTATGCACTAATGTCATCCCAAATGTTGGGTTACTAGGTTTAGGTGTCAACAATGTGTTTTATCTTTTTCGACTGTGTGTCAACAATATGTTAGGTCATACCAAAATTGCAAGCAATATGGGAGGCAGTCACAAGAAAGAAGAGACTCTATATGTTGTCTTTTACTAGGGAAGGTTAAATGAAAAGATGTCACCTACATTTATTAGAACATTTGTGATAAACTATTTTTGCAAATAAAAGAAATGTTAATTTCTGTTATTTCGCACATATGTTAAGAAATTTATTATGGAAATATTCATCTTATATTTTGTATATTTAATTTTTAAATCTGATTAAGAATTTTAAATAAAAAAATATTATATGACATAATATTTTTTAAAGAAATTAATTATTTATATTTTGAGTATATTGAATATACTGAAAAGTTATTTTAGTGTATTCAATCACTAACATAATTTACTTTTATATTTTCAGTATATTAAATATACTGAAATTAGTTATTTATATTCTCATGACATCTATTTATCCTCATGGTCCTGCCCAAATAAAATCTTCTATTTTATTTTTAAAAAAATAAAATCTCTTATTTTATTTTTAAAAAAATAAAATCTCTTATTTTATTTTTCAACGTCACATATTTTATAGCATCAATTACTTTTTTAAATAAAGAATGAAAAAAAAAATCTTCCTCATACATTGGACGTATATATAAATGGACGAAACCTTCCTCAAAATCTCAAGAGTCTTTAAAATCTCTTCAATAGTACTTTACTCTTGCATCTTCATTTTTATCAATGGCTCTTAGAAAACTCTTTACAAAGCGTCTTTTAGAAGGTGTCAAAACGACGCCGTCCCTTCAACAAACCATAGTTTCTCCAAACATTACCAAAACTAACTTCCACCGCGAGTATCTCTCTTCTCCGGATTCCATCAACCGAGGCGTTTTCCGGCGGTTTCTTCCCCGGAGATCCGTGCACCACTCCGACACAGCGAAGCTTCCGGACTTTCTGTCACTTCCAGTCGGAGAAAAACTCAGGGAGAAACTCAAAGGTATCAACAATGTTACTGGAACCGGAGATCATTTTAGTCTTGGTGATCTCAGTTTTCTGCCATTGTCGGCTCCGGGGACCGTCACCGGAAGTGAAATAACAGTTGAAGACGCGAGGAAAATTCTGAGAGCTTCGCAAATGGAGAAGGTGAAGGCGAAACTGAGAGACATTCCGGAAAACACGGTTTCTTACTCGGAGTTCTTGCGGGTTTGCTTTGAATCCTCTCAAAATCACGAGCAAGGGGATGAGTTTGCAAAGATTTTGGATGAATCTGGAAACGTCATCGTTTTAGGGAACATTGTTTTTCTCAGGCCAGAACAGGTACTTTCAGTTTCTTTCTTTCTTTCTTTAACTATATATTCGTATTTTCATAACTGTTGTTAACTGAATATGCTTTTTTTTTAGTCTTATATAATTTTATTGATTGAAGTTAAATCATGGTAATTGTGCATATTTAGATTTTACTAGTTAGCGTATCCTTTTGATTTTCAATTAAATATACATTTTATTTTTATTTTCTGACAATAACCAAACATGCATGCAAAAATAGAAATGTTCCGAGGATTGAAAAGATTAAAAAATTGACATTTTAATATTTGATATTTTCATTATTACTTTTTGTTTATAATATATTTTATCCCCTTTAAAATTAGTACGGTACTGTAAAGATTTTGCATAGAGATTAAAAAATTAGCCTTGCTAATATATTCTCTACTATTATAATGACTTGTTTTTGGACACTATTATTATATAAAATTATAAGTTTTAAAATTTTGTCTTTAGTAAATTTAATTTTAAGAATTCGTAGATATTAAAAAAATAATTAACTTTAAATAATACATAAACCAAGGATATTAAGTAAAAGATTTGACATGGGAAGAATCATTCAATAAAGATAGTTGCTGGACTTATCTAATTGATTCTTTCACCTATGTAATCCTTATTTCATGGGAGAAAGTAAACGGCGGCACAAGTTTTAAGGGAATTGAAATGAATAAGTCCTAACTTTAGTTTTTAGTTCTTCTCTGGGGAGGGACTTATCTAATTGATTCTTCTGTATATAGTTTTATGGTTTTTTGTGTTATCTTTCTCATTACACCAAAAACTGTGTGTGACACCTGCCTTACCTACCCACCCCTTCCACCTCTGCATTGCCTGCAACTAACTGCCTATACTTTTCTGCCTCACTCTGTCCCTACTAACTAGTTTTGGACCATCAAACAGCCACAAAACTAAATTCTTTTTTCAACATATTATATATATTTTTTATTACAGGTTGCAAAATCAATTGAGAATCTAATACATCAATCAATAGCCAGCCCAAACGATCCAAGAAGAAAGGAGCTAGAGAATATGGAGAAGCAAAAAGCAATCATTGATGATAAAGCAAAAGCCCAAGTCCAAACTGAGCTTTATTGTGGACTTGGCTTTTTAACTATCCAAACACTTGGGTTCATGAGACTCACTTTTTGGGAGCTAAGCTGGGATGTTATGGAACCCATATGTTTCTTTGTTACTTCCTTACACTTTGCTATGGCGTATATGTTCTTCATCAGGACTTCAACTGAACCAACGTTTCAAGGATACTTCCATCGGAGATTTACTGCCAAACAAGAATGTCTCATGAAGAAATACAACTTTGATGCTCGTAGATATAGTGAGCTCTGCAAAGTTTGTTATCCAAGTAATCATGGTGGTGCAAAAGCTGAAAGTTTTTCTCCACCTATCAACAATGCTGCTGAAGAGACAGTTCTAAGAGCCTTGTATCGTTGAAGAATGGTGTCTTAACTAGTTGTAATGTTTAGATAGATTTTTTATATTATCGATGAGCCGAATGTAACCCTTTTATCTTAACATGATGGTTCAACTACTGGTGTGAATAACCTATGTTTAGGTTTTTAAGCGGTGTTTTACTAACTTGTTACTCTTTTTAAGTTTCTCTTTTTGATTTAATTGTCAAGTTCTTTAAATCATTAGTATGCAGAATCGGTGTGTTCGATTACACCATTAAAACTTGATTTATATGAGTTCTGTTTTTTAATTTTTGTGTAATATTGCTCAAGATTGATTTGGATATTGTTGAGTTTGGCCAAATATACAAGTCTGTCATTTATTTTCGTAATCAATTAATATACTGCATGTTTGAGATTGTTGTTTAACTTCAAATTATGTGGCGGCCGACCAGAATGTCGACGGTGCAGGAAACATGGATGCGAAAGTCCTACAACGAGCGGTCACGACACCAACACCTTCGAAGAAAATTCTTAGAGTTTGATGGATGGAAAAACTCTGATAAAACAACGGTGCAATTATGGCACAGTCACAAGTACTAACGGTGCAATTGTCTCTGTTTCTTTATATAGTCTCAACTTTTGTTTTTTTATTCAAATTTCTTATCAACAACTCAATATCTCCTTATACAGTGCAACCATGCATAAATTATTGGTTAAAAGGTGTATTAAGAAAAAGCTTAGAGAAGAATCACCATTAAGTTTAGAGCTTTGATTTTTTTTTTCACCATTGCATCAATATAATTTATCCAACTACCAAAAAACTATTAAAATCTAAAGTATTCAAGACCTGAACGGAAAAGTTTCAATTAAGAGTGTCAAAAACTTTCTTGTGAACCTCAAGTGTGATGCTTTGATCTTTATGCATTTTTCTCTTGTGAATGAGTGTGCTTGCAAAGACACTGTGATGTCAAAGTAAAGTAAAATGTATGCATATAGATGATTTTAAGAGTGGAGTAATGACTAGTCATATTCGAGGAATGAACCCCAATTTACAAGTACGTTGCAGTTATTGCTATTTCCACTACGATGATCATTGAGATGTAGTGTTACTTTAGCGTACTAAATATCGAGATATGCGGTGGTCCCTATATGATTTAAATATGCTTCTTAATGCTTAGAGCGATAAATGAACACGGGTGCTACACAATCCCTTATTTGTGGACATGCTAGTCTCATGAGATGACTTCACAGGTAAGTCTTTAGCGCTACATTTAATCTTTGTAATTAGATTTGTTTGTTTATTGTGACACGAACTTATTTACAAAATTATCTATGATATATTTGTATTAAGTCTTTTATATCTATACTATTATTGTGTCTAAGCTATCTACATTCATCATAACTCTTTGTCTTTTGAACACTTTGACCTACACTCTCTTTATCATGATGTATGTAATCTGATTCTCAGTTTTACAGTGTTCCACATTCATCTTTTCATCTGCTACCTCCTCTCGAAGATAATGGAACCTCATTTCAATGTACTTGCTTCGACCATGTGTTATTGGATTCTTCTCCAGATTGATAACTGACATGTTGTCGATCTTCATGATAATTTCTCCATGACTCTTCGTTGTTATCTCTTCGACCAGATTCACCGTCCACGCTGCTTGACATGCACAAAGGGAAGCAACTATGTATTCTACTTCGCACGACGATAATGCCACTACTGGCTCCTTTCTCGAACTCCAAGCAACTGGTGCACCACCTAGCATAAACACATAGCTCGCTGTGGATTTTCGATCTTCAGCATCACTACACCAACTTGAGTTAGTGTATCTCACTAATTTGTATTCTTTTCCTTCATCAGTTGCAGGAAACAAAATGCCATAGTCAAGAGTTCCTTTCAGATACCTTAGTATCCTCTTCGTCGCTGCTAGATATGATACATTTGGCTTCTGCATGAATCTACTCACCGTACCTACATTGTATGCTAAGTCAGGCCTTATATGATAAAGGTACCGAAGTGACCCAATAAGTCTTATATATTGGGTTGGGTCGACATCATCTTCATCTGAGTCTTTCGACAATTGTAATTTGGGCTCAGCTGGAGTTGAAGTTGGGTTGCAATCTTGCATCTCAAATCTCTTGAGTATTTCGCCTGCATACCTTATTTTGTGCATCATCAAACCTCTACCACTCTTGTAGAATTCGATGCCAAGGAAGAATGAAATGTCACCCAAATCTGACATTTCGAATTCCTTGTCGAGATCAACTTTGAAGTCTTCAATCTCCTTCTTGCAGCTACCTGTTTTCAACAGGTCATCGACATAGAGGCATAATATAAGCAATTCATTCTTGCTTCTTCTTACATATACTCCATGTTCATATTTGCGCTTCATGAATTTCTTCTCCCTTAGAAAGCCATCTATCTTCTTGTTCCAAGCTTTTGGAGCTTGTTTAAGTTCGTACAAGGTTTTATGCAGCCTGTACACCTTTCTTTCTTCGCCTTGTTTCACAAACCCAGCTGGTTGTGCAACATAAACTTCTTCTTCTAAGGGGCGATTAAGGAATGCACATTTCACATTCATCTGACACATCTGCTAGTTGTTCATGTTTGCTAGACCAACAACCAACCTGGTTGTTTCGATCCTAGAAACAGGTGCAAAAACTTCATCGAAGTCGATTCCTTCTTTCTAATTAAATCCTTTCCCCATAAGCCTTGCCTTGTGTCGAGTCACTTCTCCTTTGGGATTCAGCTTCACCTTGTATACTCACTTCACATTGATTGCCTTCTTGTCTTAGGGCAATTTGACAAGTGACCAGGTGTTGTTGACTTCGATTGACTTCGGCTCTTCGTCCATTACTTTCATCCACTTTGAATCTTTCAATGTCTCAGATGCATTGACAGGTTCGATATCTGCGTAGAAAACATAGTGTACCAGCCCACCTTCTTCATTGACCATATCATCTGATGTAATCACACATTCTTGCAATCTTGCATGCATGTGTCTTATTCTTTGAGGTCTGATTGTGCTTGCTTCACCTCTGACTTCTTCATGTCGAACTTCTCTTTCGACTTCACTAGATAGTTCATCACAAAAGATTCTCACTGAATCCTTCTTAACATTCTCAGTCCAGTCCCATTCTCTAAGCTCATCTATGATCACGTCCCTGCTAATCACCACTTGCTTATTCACTGGGTCGAATAACTTGTATCCTCTAATCGAATGATATCCTATCAGGATCATCTGATTCGACTTGTCATCAAGTTTTCTTCTCAACTAATCTGGGACATGTCTATGTGCTATATATCCAAACACCTTCAGATTACTCAAGTTAGGCTTGACATCAGACCAACATTCTTTTGGCGTGATTCCTTATAGCTTCTTCGTCGGACATTTGTTCAAGATATATGTCACAGTCGACACAGCTTCTCCCTATAATTCTTTGGGTAGATACTTGTCTTTCAACATACTTCTAACCATATTCATAATGGTTCTATTCTTCCTTTCTGCGACTCCGTTCTGTTGTGGAGTGTAGGGTGGCACCACTCATGCACAATCCCTTCTTTCACACATAATACATCGAAGTATTTCGACATATATTCTCCACCACCATCAGTCCTCAAAATCTTGATCTTTCGACCGCTCTATCTTTCGACCATAGATTTAAACTTGGCAAATACCTCGATCACTTCACTTTTCTTCTTGATCAGGTAAGACCACAGTTTTCGACTGAAATCATCTATGAATGTAACAAAGTATTTGTTACCTTCAATCGAATCCACCTGGAGAGGACCACATACACCAGAGTATATGACTTCAAGAATTGCGTTCGACCTGCTTCTTGCATCCTTACTGAAGTTATTCTTATGTTGCTTCGCCTGCACACATTCTTCACACACTTCGTTTGGAATGTCGATTTCTGGTAATCCTGAAACCATATTTCTTCTCTTCAGATCTTTGATGTCTTTGAAATTGAGATGGCTAAGTCTATAATGTCATATTCATTCATCTCTTCTGGTTGCTGTTGCAAGGCACTTATGCTCCATCACATTTAGTTCAATATTAAAGGTTCTATTCTGAGACATTGGAACCTTAAAGATCAACCTTCCATTTGAGTCGAGAACTCTCATCATCTTGTCTTTGATCGGCACTCTGTAGTTCTTTTTGACTAACTTCCCTATGTTGAGCAAATTGCTCTTCTTGCCTGGTATGTACAACACCTTCAGCTGCTAGAGTGTTCTCATTTGCAAATTTCACCATGTTCTTCATTGAGGGTTTTATGTTGACACACCAATCTTTCCTTCCAGACATGTGTGATGAGCATCCTGAGTCCAAGTACCACTAGTCCTTGAATCTCTCTTCATCTCTTATTGTAACCATCAACAATGTCTCTTCTTCTTCATGTTTTGCCAGCTTTGCATAAGTTTCTTGAGTCTTCTGCTTTTCTGGACAATCACTAGAAAAGTGACCATACTTCTGACAATTGTAACACTAAATGCGACTTTTGTCTGGATTTTGACACTACCTCTTCCTCTACCTGTAACATCACCTCTTTGGTTGCCTTAGTTATATGGTTTTCTTTGATTCGACCAGTTTCCTTCTTGCTGATCTCGACCAGCCGAATTGTTGTAGCCTCCTCTGCCTTTATTGTCATTCCAGCTTCCTTTGCATTTTCTTTCTTTTGCTGATTGAGCCTGCAAAGTCATATCACTCTTCGACTTTCCTACAACTCTTTCATCCATTATTTGTTCATGAGATTCAAGCGTCCCTTGAAGCTCTTCCTTTGTCCGTTTTGACAAATCCTTCGACTCTTCTATGGCTACTACCATGTGGCCGAACTTTGGAGCCAACGACCTCAAGATCTTTCCAACAACAGATCTTAATGTCAACACTTCTCCACATACCTTCATTTGATTCATCAATTTCGTAACTTTGGTGAAGAAATCAGTTATGCTTTCATTGTCTTCCATTTGAAGCAATTCATACATTCTTTTGTGAGTTTGTAACCTCACCTCTTTCACCTTCTCCTCACCTCTTAACGATTTCTCCAGAATTTCCCATGCTTCTTTCGCTAACTCTGCATCACTAACCTTTTCAAAGTTATCTGCATCAACATATTGATGAATTATAAAGAGAGCTTTATAATCTTTCTTCCTCAATTCTTTATGTGCATCCTTTCCTTGATCTACCGCGTCTTCTGCAAGCGTTGCTACTCCTTCCTTCACAAGATCCCAAAGATCTTGATAACATAACACAACCTTTATCTGCTTGCACCAATTCTCATAATTGTTGTTCTTGAGAATATGAAGATTTGCTGGAAAATGCCTGTTTGGATGATTCGTTGCCATGATGACTTTCTTCCAACAAATTGATTAAATCGGAGCTCTTGATACCAGATGTGGAAAATCCACCAAAATCTATGGAGAATTTCAATAAATCTTGATGAACAAGATTATTATCACCCACACAATAATAATGAAAAGAACAATGGAGAAAGAAAGAGAGTAAAGAATGATGAAGGAGAAGAAGAATTAAATTCTGCAGAGTTTCTCTCTGCCCACAAGTTGTGGAAAACTTCTTATTCACTTTGCAACTGTAAAATACTGTGAATACAATGTTATGAATACTTTATTCACTTCATTACAAGAATATGGGTTACTCCCTCTATTTATAGATTTAGGTTAACTTAGACCTCAAGCCAAAGCCCAAAACTATAAAATCCTGAAATAGCTAACACTACTAAAATAGGCGTAAGTCGAAATCCCGTGTGAAGCAACATGCTTCGACACTTCGACATACTAACACAACTCAACCCCATAGGTGGTTCGACACTTCCTTGCTTCTGCCGAGCAACCTACTTCGACACAAGGAATTACAATTCAACAAAAGCAACATCATTCTTTTCCATTCACTTTTTAAGATATTTTTTTAAATAATCATTTTTTTCAAGAATAATACGAAAATAATCACAATTTTAAAGTATTTATCAGACTCTGATACCATTTGTTAGGGGATTTTTTCTTCACTATATAGCATTAAACATTATGAGATTTCTTTTTTTAGAGCAACACATTTGTGAGAGACACACCATATATTCACCTAAAACCTTAAGGTAATAGGTGAGTGAATTCTCTCACTTATAAATGCTCAAGTATTCATATTTCCAACCAATGTGGGACTATTACCTACACTACTCACACTTGATACATTCTCAACACTCCTCCTCAAATATGAGTCCATAATCCCCCGCCCAATGAAAGTTAGTCTTACTTCCACAAACTTTTGTACTGCACATAACGTTTCTTATTCACCACACTGGAGTTGTTGACACTCTTCAACAGAATGTTTCTTATTAACCACACTGACGTCATTGAATTTTTATACAAGTAACTTGGTCCCTTTCTCGAACCAAAGGCTCATGATACCATTTGTTGGGGGAGTTTTTCACTAGGGAGCATTGAACATTATGAGACTTCTTCTTTTTAGAGCAACACCTTTGTGAGAGACACACCAATACTCCCTAGTGAAAAACTCCTCCAACAAATATAACAATTTTTCAAAAAAATGAACCAAGGTTCCATTTGTTATGGCGCATGCATTGATCAATTTGTACTCAGGCACCACTTCAATTGTCGTATGCATGCAAAATGTAAGAGCATGTACCACTGCAATTGGCGCATGCATGTAAAATCTAGGAGCATGCGTCACTGCAATTGACGCATGCATGTGGCTACTCTTTATTTTTTTACATGCATGCGCCAATTGCAGTGGTACATGCTCCTACATTTTACATGCATGCGTCAATTGTAGTGACACATGCTCCTATATTTTATATGCTTTTATATGCATGCGCCAATTGGAGTGGCACATGCTTCTATATTTTACATGCATGCGTCAATTGCAGTGGCGCATCCTTCTATATTTTACATGCATGTGTCAATTGTAATGACATATGCTCCAACAAGCATGGTTAGTTTGATAAATAAATTAAAAACATAATTATTTTAATATATAATTTTAAAAAGTTGATTATTTAAAAAAAACACTTCTTAACACCAATTAACTCGTAATACCAATTATCTCGTAATAATTTATAATTTTCCTTTCCTTTTTAAATATACATTTTTGGTATATTAATATTTTGCAGTTCAATATTTAAATATTTATTTTATTTATTATAAAATATTTGTGATAAAATATAACATATTTTTATAAGTGGTTTGATCTATTATTATTTTTATATAGAAAAATATATTGTTTAATTTTATTATATAATAATATTAAAATTTTAGCAAAATTAATATTATTTTTAATTATTTTTTATAATTATTTAGATAATAAATTAAATTAATAAGTTAAAATATTTTTAAATAATCTGATTTGGGTTACTTTAGCTTAGTGCAATTTTTATAAAATTTTATAATTTGTATAATTAATTTGAAAAATTAATTCGATTTTTTTCGCAACACTATATCAACTCTAGGAAAATATTGAGGTTCTTACAACAATGTCTCAAAATTATGAGGGTCTCATAATTTTAAGAATATATTTTAAATGTTTATATATTTTGTCATATGGTTATAATTGTTTTAGTAATTAGTGAGATTTTACAAAAATGAATGGTTACAATCTATTTTCTTATTTTACAACTTTAATTTTTAATTTTTAGTTGTTTTTTAATTAAAACAGTTCGATATTAATATTGAAGTTAAAAAGTAAATGCATAACATTGAAATATTTATAGATCATTTTTTTAATTTATAATATTATTTATATTTTAAATAAAATATATTTTTTAAATTATTTTTATTTTATTTATTAGGGACTAATTTTTAAAATTGAAAAAGGATCTTCAAATTGTATGAGACGACTATGTCTTTAATGTAAAGTTAAAATTGTATTTATTTTCGTAATTAAATATTTAAAAAATTATTATACGATTAAAATTCAAGATTAATTATTCAGTTTTTTTAGATATCCATTTTTATTATTAGTATTAGGGTCTCTTGAAAATCAAGACTGACTCTGATGATTTTACACCGGTTTTTTAAAAAAATTAATAAAAACTTATAGATTTTAAAAAATCGGTAAAAGTTCATTAGATTTTTCAAATATTTGATAAAAACTCATAAATTCCTTTAAAATCCAGTTTAAAAAATTATAAAATTGTCCAAAAATCTAATAAGAACTCAAAAAAATTCCAAATATCTGACTTTCCTAATAATGAGTAGGATATAAACTAAATTTTTAGATATGCTTTTTTTTCTAAACTTTGAATGAGAGAGCTTTGCAGTATTTCCGTTATCATGTTATGTGTATCATTATTCACCTGAAAAATCACTTTTATTGTTAAAACTAAATTGCAGGCGTACAGCAAAAACTGTTGGGGGTATAGATAGCAACTTTCTTATTTTTAAGCCTAAAGCCCATTCATCGGTATTTTGAGCCTTGAGGTGGGTTAGGTCCAACCATAGAGATGTAGCTGAATTATGTTTGACAGTTGAAGCTTGATCCTTTTTATTTTTCACAAAAATGTAATTTTGAAGTTACTAATTCTTAATTAAGACGAAATATAATTTTGTTGGACTCCATGAGGAGACTCGAGTTTAAAAGAGATGAGATAATCATGAGAATTTAACATGTCACCCTCTACGTCGGACATATCTACAATATACGTGCTTTTATTGTTATATTATTTTCTAAAGTTACCGATTTTCATAAAGTATGAATACGTATCTGAAATTTCAAAATCATATTGGAAATTTTGTGAAAATATACAAAAATACTAATAATTTCACAAAGAACATTAATAATTTTTGTTTTATATGAAAAAATACCGTTTTTTTTATTTTCGATATATATTGTAATTTTTATATCGAAAATTTTAAATTTTTTGGTGTAAATAAAAAATTTTCGGAAAATTTTGTAAAATCGGGTAGAAATTAAGGTATTGAATATTTTTTACATTAATAGCCCGATAAAATATATACATAAAATGGAAATGTGCTACGTATAAGAATACAAAACAAATAAGGATGACTTCTCAACTTCGTCTTCTCAGTGTCTAATGTGTCCTGCATATGCTGTTTCTCATGTTTTTGCATCTTCAATACAGTTTTGCCGTCAACGATCAATGACGGGAGACAATGGGTAATCATGTTTCAACTTTACTTGAACTCAATGATTGTTTTTGACAAAGTCAACGACAATGATTTTATTCCTTTGGTCAAAACAAAAACAAATATGTCTTTATAAGGTGTCAACCATGTTTCACTAGTATACTTAACAAATAAAGGAATATCAGCACAAACAATCTCGAAGTGCTTCAAGTGTTCCACAAACTCAGTCTCTTTATTTGAATACATATTGTTGTTCCATAGATCAATGATGTGTTCTTGTCTTTCTGATTTAACATACTCCTTACACTTCATACTAACATTTTTTTAATATGGAATGAACACAACAAATGAGTTGAATTTGGAAACATAACTTCCATGGTATTCATCAGCGCAAGTTCTTTGTTTGTCACCATAACCTTTGGTAGCAATTTCTCGGAAGAGAACAACTCTTTGAGATTCTCTAGTGCTAATGTGAACTTCTCCTTTCTTTCATATTCCAAATAGGTAAAGCCAACCGAAAACGGAAACTTCGTTGACGTAACACCAATAATCTCAAGTAGTGGCAGGCGATACATGTAGGATGATGATGCACATTCACTAATCAACAACTGATCAACAATCAAATAAATTAAAATCTCCATTTTAAATGTGTGGTAGCCATTACCTATTTGTTTTATATGTGCAATAAAAAATGACACCAAATGAAATATATTCAACAACTTCACTGAATAAGGATGTGTCTAAAATATATCATCAATAACATTTGAGTCGTCCCTATTTCTAGTCCAGCACATGTATTTCTCTCCATGAATAAGACTCAACAACATTTAAATTTCCATCAATGGACTTCTCTTGCTCGTATTGTATATAGCTCTAACTTTATACACTTCGGTAACAGTCGCGGGGTTTTCTAGACCTTTGTCTTTCAAAGCAACAATTATGTACCTTGGAACCAAATTGTACTATTAAAGGTGATGAAAAATATACACAAGAATGGGGTTGAATTATGTATATGAAAACTTACTTCTTTTTCTTAAACTTGTTCAGAACCTGAGATGTCAAAGCTTTAGATTCTGATCCAAGAGTCTAAATCAGATTAGTGTCTGATTTCAGAATTTGTTGCACAACAGAATATGAATGCAAAAGTAAATAAAGAGACACCAAATATATATTGGTTCCTCTAAACCGATAATAATCAAGTCCCATTGCAGCACAAGAGATTTTCACTATAATCAAAAAAATTACAATTTGCTCAATCAAACTAGAAAGAGACTTATACTCAAGCCCTCAAGCAAGAGATTTCATTGCCTTAACATCCCGTTCAGGACTTCCTGCTCAATCCCACGGAAATAGACTTGTGCTCTGCCCTCAAGCATGAGACTTCAATGCATGAACAATTCATTTAGGACTTCATGCTCAATCCCACAGAAAGAGACTTCTACTATGCTCTCAATCGTGACTTCAATGCCTGAACAACCCGTTCAAGACTTCCTGCTAAATCTATACAAAAAGATACTTTTTTGGTCAAACACTCAACAAGAGACTTATTTGCTCAATCTAACAGAAAGAGACTTACTCTGAGCACAGTGGCTAGAGTCTTCATATTCTCTTAACAAAAGAGTTTGGTATTAACCTTGTGTTTGTGTGTGTGATTCTTAGTTAAGCAGATACACAAAGGTTTTACACTCTTGAGCATAATATAAGTTGATTGCTCTTGAGAATGTAAGATTGAAGTTTTCAATCTTCTTCTCTTCATGCACATATTTTCTTATTTATTGCGCCTTTATGTTATGTTGATCTTCTTAATCAAATTCACTCTACTCTCACACACTTAACCCTTCTAATTATATTTTCCTTTTTGTGTGTGTTTCTTTCACATGTGTTTTCTGCATAACACAGTCTCTCTTTCAATCCATTTTGTGAACTGGTATCACAACTTTGTGAACACAGTCACAGATTCTTCAACCCCATACATTCTTAGTCAGAACACCTTTGAGTGTTTTCAATCTTCTTCTTATATAGATGTTGAAAATAGATCTGTTGAAGATTGAAACTACCCATGGTACAAGTAGCCATTGAAGGTCTTTAGCTAGAGCACGTGTAGTGTATTATAAGTCATCTAGCATAAAGACATTGAGAGAAGCATAGTAGAGTTCAAAACAGTTGAAGAAATAAGATCCTGACAATGTTACTTTTTCTTGATTTGACATAAAGTAGTGTACCATTGTCACGTGATCTTCTTTAGATAACTTATGACGAGAGACTTCTTGTAGACGTCTGTTGAAGCTTGATATGAGTCATTGTTACCTTTATACTTAACTTCCTGAGTCAGAGGCTTTTTATGGAATTAGTTAAAGCATGATAAAAAATTAAAGTATGTCTTCAGAACCTGGTTGGATTGAGACTTCAAAGTCTTGGATTCACAGGTTATTATCTTGCCTTATATCAGAGTCTTGATCAGAATTAATCTGAATGAACACTTTCAGAGTTGTTGACTTGATATACACAAAATTCCTTTGAAGCAGAATCTTCAGAACTGCTGATGAAGCTTGTTTTGAAGTTGTAGAGTCATTTCTTATGACAGAGTCTGCTTGCTTCAAACAACTTCAGTCTTCAGAACATTCTTGATCTTTGAATAAAGTTGACCATATGAAAGACTTGAGTTGACTCTTCAGAGTCTGGAGGCTTTAGTTCTGATCCTTCAAATTTAGAACCTTTTTGCTCTTCTTTAATGATTCTTCTAAGTGATTAACTTGATTTATATCAAGGTTAATGTCTTTTTATCATGCACATCTGAACAACCATTAGTAAACCCTATTGTTCTTTAAATACTTTGTTATCATCAAAATATTTTAAGGGCATGAACAAATCTTGTTCTAACATACTATATCATGTCATTCATAAACTTTCTTTCATGATCTTTTAGACGACCCAGTATGTCATGGTCATCTAAATCCTTAGATAGTTGATGATTGTGCAACTCACACCTAACCATCACATTCCAACTACTACCACTTGGCTCAGATCTCATCCTAAAAAAACATTTAACTTTCATACTACAAATGCCTTTAAGGTATTATTGCTTTTATATGTATTTTACCTTTTGTAGTTTCCTCCTCACTAACAATCCATAATCAATTTATCTTTCCTCCCTCGTATCCCATTTGCGGTATCAAAACAAACAGTGACAACAATAATACCATGTTGTTTATCAATGGACCGTGCTCATGCTAATACTTGAGATCGGGACAGAAATATATGTCATTTACAACATATAAAGAGTAAACTACCAATACCATAGGCACGGGAAAACCTTTAAATTTTGAACAGGTTAAAAAGAAAACATACAACGTCAGTGGTGAAGAACTGTGTATAATCTGTAGTGAGCCTTCAGATTCTATAGTGCGCAAGTAAATCATTATTATGTACTAGCAGAAATTTTGAATTTAGGCGAAAATTCTGGTATACCAGAATTTTGGGAATAATCGGTAATTTTAAATTTTTATCAGGAATTTCAAAATTCCCGGTATTTTGTTTGTTTTTTCAGATAATTACCGGAATTTTCAAAAAAATTGGTATTTAATCACCGATTCTAAAAAATCCGATAAAAATGCATTTTTTCCAGAATATACCGAATTTTCTTATATTTTTGGTATAACTGCAAACTTTACCAAAAAATTCTATAATTACAACTTAGTAAAAGTGAATTTTTTTTATCAAACATTATTTTTGGTTGGTAAATAATAGCATAGACATTTTTGTCAATATACAAATATGTGGGGGTGCCAGGTATTAATATGGGATGATATATTAAATTCTCGACAATCACATATCGTATCATGAAGTTAAATTGGTTCGTAGGGAAGTTACACAAAACCAACAATTTTCCTCTTTTAGTTATGTTATTGGTCGATTCGTAGCTATTCTAAAAATCTCAATAAAAAGTTTAGTTTAGTTTTAGAGAGATTGGCATTGAGTCAAACTCAAAAGGTGGTAGTAAAGTTAATCTTAAATGGTTGCAACAATACTCATCTTTATTTCTAGATTTTGTGTAAACCTATAAAATTGAATGGTGTGAGATGGAATGAGAATATAATTTCATTGTTTAAATTATTTAAAATCAAATGGAGGTGAGCATACATAAGTGGTATCTATTTCACTTTATTTTATCACTTGTCATCACCTTTCCCCTTTAATTTGGGTGGAATGAATATATTGTCTTGCTTCGTTTTTATTTTATTTTACTTTGTTTCATTTTGCTCCATCTATTTTAAGATATCTAAACATAAATTTAATGACTGGTCATTAGTAATTACTATACCTTAACTCACATTCTTCGTGATGCTAATCAAGTGACAAATATTTTTTTCTTCCAAATACTTATGATTTAAATGTTTGTATTCTAACCTTTAATTTTATTCTTTATTATATCTTCTTTATTATGTTGATCTATTAGAGTTATGTTGACTTTCTTAGAGATTTTTAGTTTATTTTACCTATATTTTTCATTTTTTATTTATGGATCCTAGTGTATTTTTTAGGTAAAATAAAACACTAAATGTATTGTTATGACCAACGACAACATAACGTTAAACGTTAGAGATTCCATTTACCTTCTTGCGGTCACAAAAAACTTAACATCGATTGGTCGTCTTCTCGTTCTTCAATTTGGGATGCGTATATGGTGAAGTTCAACATGAGAAAGTTTCCTTGCCTCAGTGACGCCTCTTTGATCTCACTAACCACAAAAATCGATGACAACGATGAACCATGTTTCAGGGGTTACCTTCTCCATTGAAAGGCTTTACTGTTGTGATCTAAATTTGGATCAAACGGGGTATGATCATAGAATTTCGTGAGAATCAATAGTCATTTTCCATAAATTGTGCCAATGTTCCATACCAGAACTAAAATTATGCTTAAATTATGATATTGGAATCCTGATACGTTGCTACAAGTCTCAGGTGGAATACGAGGGTGAATCTGTAAGGTTAGGTTAACGCTCTAGCGCCGAGTGAATGAGTCAAAAAAAGGGTAAAGTGAAGTATGAAAAGTGTGTGTACTTAAGTTAATCATAAATGTTGAAACACTACTCATCTTTATTTCTAGATTTTGTTTAAACCTGTGAAATTGAATGGTATGAGATGGAGTGAGAATATAATTTCATTGTTTAAATTATTTTAAATCAAATGGAGGTGAGTCGAAAAAAGTGGTATCTATTTTACTCTATTTCATCAATTGCCATGATTTCCCCCCCTTTAATTTGGGTGGAATGAATATATTGTATTGCTTCATTATAAAATATTCAAACAATGGAATGAAATATTTATCATCTCTATGTTTCGTTCCACTTCATTTTATTCTATTTTGTTTCATTCATCTCCATCTATTTTAAGATATTCAAACATGACTGATCGTTAGTAATTACTATACCTTAACTCATATTCTTTTTTATTCTAATCATGTGACAAATATATTTATTTTAAATACTTATGATTTACATATTTCTCTTCTAACCTTTAATTTTATTCTTTATTTTATCTTCTTTATTATGTTAATCTATTAGAGTTATATTGTCTTTCTTAGAGATTTTTAGTTTATTTTACCTCTATTTTTTATTTATTTATGGATCCTATTATTATATATATATATATATATATATATATATATATATATATATATATATATATATATATATATATATATATATATATATATATATATATATATATATATATATATATATATATATATATATATATATATATATATATATATATATATATATATATATATATATATATATATATATATATATATATATATATATATATATATATATATATATATATATCCATCTGTGCAAGGTTTAAGGTTTAAAGAACACACACTTTTCATACTTCACTTTACCCTTTTTTGAACTCATTCATTGGATGTTGGAGTGTTAACCTTATAAATTTACCATCGTGTTCCAC
This sequence comes from Lathyrus oleraceus, assembly GCF_024323335.1. Lineage (NCBI taxonomy): Eukaryota > Viridiplantae > Streptophyta > Magnoliopsida > Fabales > Fabaceae > Lathyrus > Lathyrus oleraceus. The sequence continues at coordinate 7,260,964 of NC_066584.1, forward strand.
CTGAGACTTGTAGCCCCATATTAGGAGTCCAATATCATTATTCAAGCATAATTTCGATTCTGATCCAGAACAGTGGCACAACCTATGGCGAACAACTATTGATTCTCACTAAATTCTACGATCATACCTCATTTGATCCAAATCTAGATCACAACAATAAAGCCTTTTGATGGAAAAGGTAACCCTTGAAACTTGGTTTAATGTTGATACTGATGTTTTTGATTAGTGAGATCAAAGAGATGCCATTGAGGCAAGAAGATCTTCTCATGTTGAACTTCACCCAATACACACCCCAGATCGAAGAACGAGAAAACGACCAATCAATGTGAAGTTTTTGTAACCGCAAGAAGATAGATGGAATCTTTAATGTTACGTTGTCGTTGGTCATAACCACCACCATCATAAACCACGTTATGTCAGACCTTTTGATAGACGACAAAAGTGTGTGCAACTTGATATACTTGGAGATCTTCAGGAGATTATTTCTACGAATGCAAGATCTAAAACCATGTGAAGACCAAAGCCTTCTAGAATTCAATTATGCCACTACTTGATAGTGCTGGGCATAAATATGATTGTTTCACTCGAAAAAAGGAGAAGAAGAAATAAGCAAATACGTGTGTTTTTTAAAATTTTCCTTTGAAAGTCTCTTCAACAACATCCCTGGGAGAACTTTCTTGGAAGTGTTGGATGTAGTGGCATCCCCTTCCCACCTCAAGATGAAATACCACAAAAAGAGTGATAAACTGGTTACCATCACTTTCAGCCTACATGTCGCTCGTTGCATCCATAAAATGATGCTTATAAGACTCGCCACTACTTGAGGGACCGTAGAAAAAAAAACCCTATAAGAAGTTAATATGGTTGATCTCAACACTTGAAAAGATGATGTTGATCCAATCGAACTCGTTTCGCTTGCCAACACAAAGGCGTTGAGGCTAGTGCTGGATGGAGAATTTGAAGTTTTCCAACTCAATGGCATTTCTTCTCGGTTAGAAAAGATATGCACTGACCTCTTAGGAAAATTAAGAGAAGGCCTAATGCGGTGCCTAAAATCCAGCGTTGACGTTTTCGCCTTTTCACTATAAGAAATGCTCGGGATTGACCCAAGCATGGTTTTCCACAAGTCGAAAGTCGACCCTTAAGTTCGATATGTCTCCCAGCGAAGGAGGTACCAATCCCCTAGAAGGATGACATAACATCCAAAACAGTTCAAGGATCATTGGATGTCATCTTCATCTCTGAAGCAAGATACATTAAATGTCTCTCTAACTTTGTACTAGTTAAAAAAGCTTCGTGGAAGTGGAGAATGTGCATAAATTACATGGATCTTAAATGGGAATGCCCTAAATATTCCTACCCCTGCCAAACATAAAAAAAAAGGGTAATTCAATCTATTATAAACTTTTTTTCATCCATGGATATGTATTCTAGTTACAATAAAATACCCATGTATGAACTAGACAGAGGAAAAATGACTTTCTTTACCAAACGAGCAAACTACCAATACAATATGATTCCATTTCTGTTAAAGAACGCAGGAGTGACATAGCAAAGAGGGATGAACAAAATCTTCTAAAAGGAAATATGGAAGACATTTGAGGTGTACATGGATGATATAATTGTGAAGTCCATCAATGATCGTCTACATGGCCGACACCTTGACAAAGTATTCTAGAGGGTCTGATAGTATAACATGAGGCTCAACTCAGAAAAGTGCATTTTTAGGATTCGAGCATGCAAGTTTTAGGATTCTACCTCACGGAAAAAGGGATCGAGTCTAACCTTGACAAGTGTGAGAAAATAATCAAGATTAATTCACCATATACCAAGAAGGAGGTTCAATGTTAAGGTAAGAAACGAGGGCATAAAACGTTAAGATAAGAATAAATTCTCAATTGGTGTTCTTACAAGTAGGAGAAGAAGCCTAAACCACATACATGTTGTTGCAACGGTATATGGCGATAGCCAGGGAGAAGTTGGTGAGATTCAATGTGTTAAAAGTTGCACACATCGCAAGAGAATGAAACATCCAGATACATGTCCTCTCTAAGCTTGCACGTATAAGGGGATCTGATATCAACTAATCCTTTATCCAAGAAACTCTTAATATCCTGAGCATTAAACCCTTAGAAGCTGACATAAGGGCCATATCTTATGTCACCCAATCTTCTTGGATATTATCCATTAAGGGATACATAGAGAAGGACGTACTTCCACCAGATCCGATCAAAGTTACCCTCGTAAAAAATAAGGGCAATTCATACTCAATGATCCAATGAACATTCTATGTGAGAGGCCTGCCGATTCCCGTATTGAAATGTCTTGAAGGAGAATAGTCAATTTTCGTCCTCTCCTAAGTACACAAAGTAATAGTCGGACAACACTTAGGTGCCCAGGCACAATCAAAGAAAGTCCTTAGGTCCGAATATTTATGTTCTTCAATGGTCCAAGACGCTAATGATAATGTGAAGAAATGTGACCAATGTCAACGGCATGGAACATCCATAACACACCTCCGTCAAAGTTACACATGTTGACATCTCCATGTTTATTCTCTCTGTGGGGCATAAACATCCTTGGCCCCTTTCCCCAAGCCTCAAGCAAACTCAAATTCCTAATCATAGTGGTGGATAACTTTACCAAGTGGGTGAAAGTCGAAGCTCTAGCTAAGATCACGACCGCAAATGTCTTGAATTTTTTAAAGATAAATATCCTAGCTAAGTTCAAAGTCCCTCAAGACATAGTGATAGATAATGGAACCCAATTACCAGATAAAAACCTGAAGGCCTTGCTAGAGGAATTGAGGGTGAGATAACACTTCACGTCAGTAGTGCATCCTGGACAGGAAAATAGAAGCTACAAATTGGGTGTTTCTGAAAGGGTTGAAGAGAATGCTGAAAAATTCCAAAGGAAATTGGGAAGATGAACTCTCACATGTCCTTTGGGCATACTAAACAACCCCTTGTTCAAAAACTAGTGAAACCCCTTTTCGGTTGACATATGGGACTTAGGTTGTTATTTTTGTAGAAATTGAAGAATTATGTTGGAGAACGACACACCCCTTATCCAATGAAGACCATGTCAAAGAAATTAGAGGAGAAATTGACTTTCTCGAAGAAGAAAAAGGGATTATACCTCCTTCGTGAGTGTTGTCATCAAACAAGCTAGCGTGACACGATACAACAAGTACATCAGACCTAGAGAATTTTAAGTTATGGACCTTGTATTAAGGCAAGCCGACGTAGAAGGGAAAAATGTCGGAGACGGGAAGCTTGCAGCTAATTGGGAAGGGTCGTGTAGAGCCCATTCCAGCACCAATAAAAGAGAACACACCTTAGCGACCTTGATGGAAGAGTCTGTTCCAAGAAACTGGAACGCCACTAAACTCAAGCGCTACTTTAATTAAAATATTTGTGTCCAACACTAAGAGTGAATAATTTAATGATCACTTATGTAATCAAGGAACAAGGAACAAGAAAAATAAAACACATCTTGTCACAGTCGGCGCACCCCCTCTTAGGATATAGACACTTCAATGGGGAAGGTGGTGGAGCCTAGGAGATGCCAACCTCGAACCAGACTCAAACCTAGGAGTAATGGGACCCAACTCTTGGCCAAGAACGATCTTCGTGGTGTGAAGATATTATGGGACGGGTAATGACAAAACAAAGAAATTACGCCAATTCCCAACAAATGGGATAGGTAATGACAAAACAAACACAAATTAGAAAAGAATTGGCAAACAAACAAGAGCATAACCTCCAAAAAAAAGTTAGAATGGAATTTACAAATTAATAAAGCCATAGAGGTATAAAGTTACAAGAATATATGTTTATGATAAATAAAATCATTTGCACCTCACTAACATGCCATCAACCATCATGTTAGTTGAGCTTACCAAATCATGGGGAACTCTGATGTATGGGAAAATCACCTCAATTCCCCCCACCGTATTCATAAGGGAAACATCCTTGAATCCATATTGGTGGTGGCATAAAGATCCTCCTCCAGTTCATACAAATCATCATGGTAGGCCTTTTTCACCGCAGAGCAAGCATTTGTCTCTTATTTTAAAGCCACCTAGGTCTTTGAAACACTGGAGGAAACATCTATTGAGGAGGACTCCACATCATTAAGAGTTTCCCCTTTTCCTCAAGAGAAGCCACCAAGTCTACTACCATGATGGTCAACTCAAAAGGTGCACTATAAGCATCCACCTCCTCCTTAATGTTGGACAACTTACCTACTCCTTTTTAGAAGTTGGATAGCTCATCTTGAAGCCAAAGCTGCTCAGATATGAGAAGCACGTACTTATTATTGCAAGACTCCCTCTCTCGAGAAAGGTCACTTGGCATCAAGGCCTCCCATTGGCACACTGCAACCAAAGACATTAAAGAGCCACTAATGCAAGCCGGAAGTGCACGACAATGAAAAGTAATATAATAAGATCAAACTCACAGGGAGATGAGTTTGAGTACCAATTTTTATCCTAATGATGTGTAGCTAAAGCAAACAAATAATCATAGATTTAGTGCGAATGAAATAAAATTAGCAATAACAATATCACGCAAAGCAGTACATGATATCTATCCCAAATTACCCAATTAAATTTCCGCTTTCAATTATGAGAAAATAGAGCAAGTTATAGAAAAATAGATAAAAATGTACTACACTCATTTTTGTGGCGTGTGTATCTACACGTGTTGTCGACACAACTAATCGGCTTTCTCAATAAAAAACGAGAGACCTTGTTAGTTGCATCTCGTTATCGATTGTTTAGCAATCCACAGTTGTATGTCAAATCATTACCTTTATGTACGTGATCGACATCTGGGTTGCCTCTACTTTTTCCAGTCGACACAAATAAATTGAAGATTTTGCATTCTAAGCTAATTTTTAAGCTCTTTATTTTCTCATGATTCGTAAACGGATAAGTCAAGTGGTGTTTGAAATGAGATAGATCTCATGATCCATTGTCCCTAAAGGACAACTCACTCATGATGAGATTGACTAAAAATAAACAAGAAAAAGATACAATAGACATAGAAAATAAACAAAGTAAAAGCAATTCTAATAAAATGAAATAAACTGAAATGAAGGCAAGACTTAGTAGTGTACACACACTTTTCATATTTTATTCTACTTTTTTTTGGACTCATTAATTGACTTAAGTGTTGGACAACTAATCTTACGGATCCAATCTTGTATTTCAACGAAGACTTAGAGTAACGTATCATGAGTCCAACATCATAATTCAAACATAATTATGGTTTTGATTCAAAACAGGTTTTCATTGAGAACTTGATATAGAACAATTGTCACGGCTTCTTGTAAAAAAAGTGTCATGTTATAGGTAGCATTGACTACCCTAAACAAATTTGTGAATAAGCAATGTTGGATGGAAAACCGAAGGAAAGACAATAAGGAGAGAGAGAGAGAGAGAGAGAGAGAGAGAGAGAGAGAGAGAGAGAGAGAGAGAGAGAGAGAGAGAGAGAGAGAGAGAGAGAGAGAGAGAGAGAGAGAGAGAGAGGTATCTCTATAAAAATTGTTTAGAGTTTACATCATCACCTTTTTATACAGGCAACCAAAGTACAAACTTATAAACTGCATCCTTCGACTCAGTCGAATACATACTTATTCAATTTGACAACTATATGTTATATCCGACTCTATCGAATACAACTAACTTCTACTAGACTCATTATTTCGACTAGATCGAACACCTATGTTGAATAGAATCTTTTTTACAAAACAATAAATTGCATATTCTAACTATCTAAATTTTCAAATATAAATGAAAATGATGTTGTTAAATATGGTTTGTTATTGGGTTGGATTAAAAGTAAAAAATAAATAAACTATATTTAATAAGATTATTATTTTTAAATGACCTAATTAACTATTAGTGTGGGTAAAAAAACAATTCCATCATGGTAGACAAAAATTGGCTTGCCCATATCAAACACCATTATGTACTTTATAGTACTAGTGCGAGATCAAGTAGAAAACAATTATACCACAACTATGAAGGAAATAACAATCTAACATATATCATAATGCAATGCATTATTATATAGAAACATAGCAGGTCATTTAGCATCCCCACCATTTTGAATTAGGTCCCTTTACATGTGGTAAGTTGTTGGATTTGTCCTTACATTGGGTCATGCTACTCCTACCATTCTCTTTTTCCATATTTTCTTTCTTTCAAATGTAGGGACATTCATAACTAACACTCACATCCAGCAGAAATATTTCTATGTCTACCTATCTAGATCAATTTCAAATAAATATTGAAAATAGGTAATCTCTCTATTTCATATGACAAAATCTACTTTTTTTATTTATAGATTTATTAAATAAATAATATATCTAATTTATATTTAATTCAGATATATTAATTATTTAATAATTAAAACTTCCTCTTATAATAGAGACTAGTGAGAGTAATATACTATTATTCGGTTTAGGGTAGTTAGCTATCAACAATTATTAAACTTTTGCTATCTAATAATTAATGTGGTGACACATTTTTTATTTCTTTGACTTAGAAGCTCTATCTAGCTTGGGGTGTATACAACAAATGCATCAATCATCTATTCTAACAAGTGGTTACACTTAATGATAAACTTTTTGAAAAAAATTGATTTCAAACCATTGATAAAATAATTATTGGTCAATTTTTATTTATTTTTTAACTGAATTTTAAATTATTAAGGCCCTTTCTAAAAATTAGAGGATTAACACAAAAATGTTATCTTTATAAAATTAATGTATATTAAGAAAGTAGTTATAAAAATAAATTTTAAAAAAAAAGTGTAATATTTTCAATATTTTAATAAAAATATTTAGAAAAAAATTATTTATAAGTGTGAAAAATTTATAGAAAAAACAAACAAATCACAAAAAATAATCTCATAATAAACGACAAAATTCCGTACCGATACAATTATAAGAAATAGATATGCAACTTTTTGTAATTTTTTATTAGAGAAAAAATATATAATATATATTTGGTATTGGATCAAATTCAATCAAATCACATAAAAAACAATTTTAACATAAAAGTTAATATTTTGAGATCACGTTAAAAAATTACTGACTGTAATGACCGTTGAAACGCTGCTTCAAACATACATGTAGTTTTTTTTATGTAGTTTCTTTTTCTTTTCTTTTGAATCTCAATTGTTTTTCTAAAAATATATAAATAGATAGATGAAATAAATAAGAAATTTTTGGAGAATGTATAGTTAGAATAAAAAAATAATTTTAGGTGACACAATTATTTTTGGACAACAAAATTTCAGGTCACACAATTACAAGTCATGGCAATGACGTTTTGTGCCACCTAACTTTGCATGCAACTTCCTAAAGGGAGTTGGATTGCATTTGAAGATACACAAAACCAGTGAATATGTGGCATGAAAGCAACCTTTATCTTTTAATGATTATGCAAAACAAACCTATTGGTCTCAAAACCCAAATTGACATTATAATTGGTAGAAAGGAGTAAATTGATGATGTGGATTATTGTTGAATGTTGAGTAATAAAACTCTATGTTGTTGCTTCTCTGTTTTTTGCACTTGAATTTTGTGGCTACCCTAACATGTTGAAGAAATATCTCATTGCAATACTTAATTTCGTGGCTTATCTTTGTATATATCTTGAAAAATAGTAGAGGAGTACAATAACAAAATATTTATATATAATAGAAAAGGAAAATAATAATTAATATAGCATTACAATATTTAATTTCGTAGACTAGCTTTGTATTTTGAAATTACGAAAGATATTTTTTTTTTACAATTTTTTTTAAATTAAGCATTTTAGAATTCTCCACTTCGGTCCCTTCTAATTAATGCAATCTTTAATGATTTTTTTATTTTGTAGTTGTTTTACATACTTCTTAAATGCATTGAACACGTCACAATTCTGCAATAAAAATAGTATCTAAGAAAATCTAGAAAAACATCCACAATAACTAAGGCATATATATTACCTCTAATATTTCTTGCTCTTGATGGATCAAATAAGTCAATGTACAATAATTGAAGTGGTTTTGTAGTTGTTACTATATTATTTGGATTGAAAGTTGATTTGATTTATTCCCCATTTTTACAAGCATCACATAATTTATCTTTGACAAATTTCATCTTTGATAAACCAATGACAAAATCATGTTTGACTAGTTTGTTTAAATGTACATGTGAATATGGGCTAATGTTTTGTGCCAAAGCCACAAATCATTATCTTACCATAAGACATTTTATTTTCAAAGATAAATCATCTAAAGAAATCATAAAAATATTATTAATTCTTTTACCCATAAGTTTTACCTTGTGTGTGACCTCATCTTCAATTAAGCATTCATCTTTGGTGAACTTGATTTTGAAGCCTTTGTCACAAAGTTGGCTTATGCTAAGAAGATTGTGTTTTAATCCTTCTATATAAAGTACATCTTCAATAGTTGTGAAAGGTAGTACTAAAACTTTGCTTATACCAAAAAAATTTCTTTTGTTGTTGTCCCCATAAGTGATATATCTCTTAACCTTCATGATTAGAGATGAAAATTTATTTATATCTCTCATCATATGCTTAGAACAACCACTGTCAAAATATCATAAATTTGTAGTGGTCTTCATACAAACCTACAATTTGTTAGGTACTTAACGTGCCTTGGTCCTTTATAATTAGTTTCTTTCTTCATGCACGCTCAATACCCACTTGCAACACTAAAATTCCTAACATAGTAAGCATTAGATGTATGACATATTGACCTATTAAACCACAATAAAAATATGTAGGAACAAAATTGCTTTTATATCTAGGAATATATAAAAAAATTCGAACAAATCATTTCTTAGCATGATGATGAATATTTTGTACTTTATTCACTTTCTCTTTATTGGATTGACCACTTGCCTTACCAAATATGGTTTTTACTATTACTTGGTTTGTCAATTTTTGAATAACCAAGTCCACTTTTATCATTGTAATATCTTTGTCTACTAAGGATAATTTTCAATTCAATTTGTCATTTTTCATATCTTTCAATAATTTTTTTAATTGAACAACTTAAGAATTATGGTGTCAAATGTTCAAAGCCTCGTTGTCACGAGCTTCAGATATATCAATGAAACCGTTACTCAAATACTTTTTTACGTCACCTTCATGAACAAAAAGTAGTATTAAACTTCTTTTTATTTAAATTTTTCTTGTTTGAAATTAGAAAAATGAAATAAGGGTAGTTATCTAGAAGGAGATTTGTGATGTAATCATTTATGACAATAGTTGATGCCAAAATAACTTTACTTTAAAGAAAATTAGGATTTGTGTAGTTTTGAAGTAGATTCGGATAAGTGCTTGTGACAATTGCTTCAATCGAGTCTAAAAAAAATGTTTTAGTAACTCTTCAGAAATACTAATTTCAATATATATATATAATTTCAATATATATATATATATATATATATATATATATATATATATATATATATATATATATATATATATATATATATATATATATATATATATATATATATATATATATATATATTGGTTAAGAGATTATTCCATTGTCTATTTGTAAAATCCATTATGAGAAAAGACAAATATCTTCCGAATTTGTTAAATTTGATCCACTATACAACCACATAATTTTGGTTAGATGAAACATTTATTGTTGCATGGACAATATCTGACCCAGTTCTTCTTGGTTTAACAAGTACAATTTATCTGAAATCACCACAAAAAACTACAAGTTATCCTCTAAAAATTTGCTTACATGCAACTTTGTCATCACTCATGATATTCTTTAAAGACTTGTCAAAAGTTTCAAAACAACATTTATTTGACATTTGAGCCTCATCTCATATACTGCCTCCGTTTTTTATTATAAATCATTTTGGAAAAATATTTTGTACCACAATATAAGTCATTTTATAATATTAATGAATCATTAATGTTATTTTTTCTATTATACCCTTAAATATTTATTATTCTATTTCCTTTCAACTATGTCAATTTGTCTTTCCAATATCATTAAGGAATGACAATTTTGTAAAATCCTTTATAATTTTTATTTTCATACCATAATTATTACATTTCTTAATACGTGTGAACAATAAAAAACGACTTATAATAAAAAACGGAGGGAGTAATGAATAGTTGTAATAACTTGGTAATATCAAATTTTTTCTCAATGTTACAAGAAGATGATTCTTGACAAAGAACTAGAATCTTGAATTTGGAAGGGATTTCTCTCCCTCTTGTTAACAATAAACTTACAATTTTCCTTGATGCTACATTCAACACAATGTCGCGTTTAAAACATAAAGCAATAAATAGTGTGTTCCACATAATATTTTTTCGATTCCACCATAACCGTATTAAGAAAAACCTCTCCTTTTTATCATGTGACATCTTGCATAATTTCACTTAAAATATAGTGTTGTTCTCTAAAAAAATATCAATTAGTTAATAGATATTATACCTATGATTATAAAAATGGTAACTATGTTTTAGGTAAGGATCATGCTAACAAGTGTCCAGGGGTATTGGTTAAGAATTCAAAATAAAGAAAAGTATGTTATGTAATACACATAATATTCTTTTAACAAGTTGATTAGTTATGTTTTCAATATATTGAATACACATATATTTAAAAAAAAACATGTTTTTTTAATCTCTTAAATAACACTCATCTTATCATTTTAATTTCTTAACCAATCCCCCGAGGATACTCGTTAGCATTTTCCTTTAGGTAATTAAGGGGGAAAAGTGACTGCGTCATATTTTTTAATTTATTATTTCTATTTTTGAAATGTTTCCAGGTATACTTTGTAAAAAAAGAGAGGAAATGGAGTATTTAATCTACATCACAGAGTGATTAAGTTCCATATATGAATTGTTAATTAAACTCTTAAAAAAAAGTCCATAACTTTGGTTATCTTATTTCAATGTAACCAAGCATGAGATAATATAAATCATTAGATGAAGTATGGAACATCATCCTTTGTTAATACTGAAAGTGATATTGAAAGAGCATTAATTCACCATTTACAAACTGAAAGTGATATTGAAGGACCATTAATTCACCATTTACAAACATCAAGCGTATGGAGTAATATTGTACAAAAATAATTGGTCACTAACTTACTTTAAAAATAGGAGTAAATGTATCACATTTTAATGATATAAATAGTTATTTGGAAATTGCATTTGAGTAGAAAGATCATGTTACCTTTCATCTTAAAGATTGTTATAAGAAGATATCTCTTAGATCTTCTAGAACCATCCCAACTCCACTTTCTTTTAGATTTAGATTGGATGCAAATTCAATTAGCCTTGTAGATGAATCTATTTGAGTTGAGTTTAGTCAAATCTAATATCCAATTTATAAAATACATTTTAATTTGGGTGAGTTAAAATAATCACCTGCTATATCAATTAGTCGGTTTAGACAAATTCATTAATTTTTGAATTAAGTTGGATTGAATAGTGGATTGTTTAAATAATTTTTTTTATTAATATTAAATAATTAAATGATGAGTCATTTTCATAAAAGTCATTCTACCCCCACAATCCTAAATTATAAGATTTTTTCAAATTAAAAAATATAATGATTATTGTATTGAAAATATAAATTATACACGACTTTATAATATTGTCCTTCGTTATTATAAATGAAAGAGAAATTTAAAGAATTGCAAGAAGAAATAGTAATAGATGATATATGAATGTTTGAAAAAAAATCATTAAGGTTGTATTGAATTGTAAAGAGATTTATAATTTGTGATAAATATTTTTGACAAAATTACTTATAATTTGAGACGAGTATTTTCTTAAAAAAATTATATAACATATTTTGACTATTTTTTAAAATCATAAAATAATATATGATACATCAATTAATAAAAATTATTATAAAATACTAACAACAAACTAAAGTTGCATGACATAGAAGTGTATTGTATCAAAATAACATGAAATATCCAAAATTAATTAAAATCATAGTTCAATAAAATAATAAATGTTTAAGCGACTAAAATTGTAACAATACAATTAATATTCATCAAAATCATTAAAATTGTAATAATAAATATTTGATTAGTGAATCAGTGAATTTTTTGGATTTGAATTCGATTTTATCATAAACCCGATTTTGTAATGGAATTTTTAATTTTTAAATTCATATCCATCAAATTACCTAACCCAATTAACTATTATGAATCTTTTTGAATGAATTTGTCTTTGGGATGACCTAATCCATATGCATCCCTACGTCCACTCTATCATGATCATATATAAAAGATTCACTCATCAATTAACGGACTGAACTCAACAATGATACACGAAGAAAATATAGTTTAGTATTTTAAATAAAATTTTACTAATTTTGAAATTTCTAATTTTATAAGACAAAATGAAGTGTAATAATTTTGAAAATAATTGCCTATTAATTTGAAATTATTATGAATTTGGAAATATAATACAGTTTAACTGTATATTTATTTTCACAAAAATAAGTAATTTATTAAATTAGTTAGTCTTTATGTATCAATTCTATAATTAATTTGACAAAACCATGATTAGCCAGCATTTAAAGAGATTAAATTTTAGAGTTAAGTAGCTTGATGACCCAATTGTTTTTATTATAATAGAAAACTCAAACTCTAATTAAGGAGAAATGCAAAGAAATAAAAATGCAATAAGTAAATTGTAGGTAGCTAAGTGGACCATAAAACTAAAAGTGGTTGTGGACAAATCTATGCAAAATTATGCCAACATGACTCTTAAAACGGTTCACTAATCCTAATTAGTTCATGTTTATGATTAAAAATTTGTGCTAGTTGGTGATAAACAAGTAGTAGCTAGGTGGATGAGCTGTACCCAAATTCCTAATCATTAATTAACGTTGTTGACCTAATATTAATCCGTGAGCAAAACTAATACGGCCACAAAACATATTAATTATACATCTATATACTTATTCAATCTAGTTTAGTGGTTAACACAAGTAGGTTGGGAGGTCAAAATTAAAAAAAATAATAGAAAACTTGTGTTGTAAGTTACCTAAATACAAAACCTAATTAACCCATTTTTGTTCAACTGGTCCTTTTCAAGTATGCCTATGATTTTGGTGTTTTGCTTGTAATTCAATTTAAATCAGTTGCCTACTTTGGAGGATTCAAATAAGCATTGTTTACATTATACATGTATCCTAATTAAGTAAGCATCCATTTTTACTATTATTTCATTTCCTTTCCAAGTTTAGTATTTTTTTTTTAAAATTCAAATAGAAATAGTTTGGAAATTTCAATATATATTATTAGGTTGAACACTAATATTCAAATTCAACTATTAAATTTTTTAATGTTTTAACATTACAACATACTTAATGGACAAGGTTAGTAAAAAAATCTTAATGGAGAAGACTTGTTTAAAATAATCAATTCCGATAATATATTAAAATTAATTGAATAATTATTATAATATAATTATTAAAATCTGAAATGGTCAGTTTCGTCAAAATAAAAAAAGTGAGGTATTAATTGTTACCTACCAAATATATAAAGCCTTAAACTTTATATTCCAAATAAAAAAACACATTTAATCTAGAAATTGTGTAACCAGAAAAAGAAGTCATATATACTGATAAAAAAACATAAAATCCAACTACTCTGTACCCAATTATTATATATTTCTCACTCACCTTCCTCTCTTTCTTCCTTCTCTTTCTCTCACTATCTTATTTTCCCCCATTTTTGTTTAACTACACAAAAAAAGAGATTAGTCAGATTAACAACCAAGCTTCTACTATTTCAACTTCTTACTTTATTTTAATCCTTAATTAATCACTTAATTAACTAATCTCTAAGTTTCTTAATTCCATTCTTCTTCTTCTTCTTCACTTCTTCTATCTTTGAAACATTCCTCATTCTTTCAAATTTCTAACTAACTGTTTTCCGTTAGAACGTTGTAACCGTAATGCATCGGATTCCGAAACCGATCGAAAACTCGCCGGCGGTTTGATGGAATCGCCGCCGTTTGTTTCTCAGGCTTCGTCGTTTCATGGAGTTCGTTCTTCGCTTTAGTTCATGCATGCCGACGCTCTTCAGATTTTGTTTTAAGCTTCGATTCGCCATAGTCGTTTTTGAGGTATAAAACTCTGCTACTTCAACACTTTCTGTTTAGTTTAATTTTTTTTTGTTATTTTGCTATTTTAACGTTGTTCTAGCTTTTAGGGCTTAGGATTTTTTTTTACTGAATAATCTGATGAATGATTGTAGCTGATGATTGTAAAATCAAATTTGAAAAGAGCTTCAAATATTTTAACATTCTATTTTTGAATGTACTGTATACAATTTTTGTGTGTAGTTGATAATGGATGAATGTAAAATCCTTAATACTTAAGATTTTGCTATGACTAGAAAAAGGAAAATATTAATTATAATGATTATGGATTTCATAGCTTCTTTAGCAAGTTTGGTTGAGCATAGGGGATTCAAACTAAGAAGTTTCTGTTTAGAAATCCATTCATTATTGAAAGCGTAATTTGAGAAGCTTTGTATGTTAATTTTGTATTTTGTATGATGGTACATTGCATATAATAGTATAGATAGATACTTTTGCTGATTAAGTTGGATATTTATTGTTAACTATTGCTTCAGATTGTATTGATATTGGCGTGGTTGGAAATCAATGATGCGAAGACCCAAGAACGACAATTTCAATGGGGAGGATTGGAAGAGAGGGTTGAGAAAATTGCTTCACACTCTTGCATACATGACCAGATACTTGAACAGAGAAAGCGACCTGGTCACAAGGTGTATTCGGTTACCCCACAAGTTTATGAGCCTGGTCAATTGAAATCCCTTCAGCATAGAGGCAGGGCGTTACTTGATGTATTATCAACATCATCAAAGCCCCAAAAAGATGAAAAGCAACCTATTAGGATATATCTAAATTATGACGCTGTTGGTCACTCCCCTGACAGGGATTGTCAAAAAGTTGGTGACATTGTTAAGGTGAGTGTTTAGTAGGAACGGAAAAAGAATCTGGAGGTTTTATGTCTTACCATAACATTGTTTTTCTTTTTCACATCTACTTAATATAATTAATTATCTATCTTATCTGAACAGCTCGGGGAGCCTCCGATTAATGCTATTCATGGATTGCCCTCTTGCAATCCTCTTTCTAATCCTCCAATCTTCGGTGATTGTTGGTATAACTGTACTTCTGAAGATATATCAGGAGAGGATAAAAAGCACCGCCTTCGCAAGGTAAATTAGTTTTAGCCCTCCCTCTCATTTTGATTTGTTTCATTAGGTCAATTATGTAAACAAGGCTACATGGTACTATAAAGATCAAGCTATGTGTTGAATCCATTTAGACTTGCTATGTAATGCGGGCCTATTGTAGGTAGGTAGTTTACCTTACACTTGCAATAGGTTTGGTTCCATGACACAAACCTATAAATTTTGAGTCTGTGGAGACATTTCCAATTATTGCGCATCAAGGCTCCACTTGGTTAGGCCAATATTTTTACTTTTATGCAATAGTGTATGATTTGTGCCAGCTTTATATTTCTCTCATGACTTGTATTTTTTACTATAATTGTAATTACAGTATTACTATTTTCCTAAAGGGGGCATAGAGATATTTACCGTTGATAAAAACTTAATGTAGGCGTTAGGTCAGACAGCTGACTGGTTTAGGCGAGCATTAGCTGTTGAGCCTGTCAAGGGGAACTTGCGATTGAGTGGATATTCTGCATGTGGACAAGACGGAGGTGTGCAGCTTCCTCGTGGATATGTTGAAGGTATGATTCATTTGTTACATATCTTTTGTGGAATATGTTCTTAACAAAGTATATGGCCAGAGCTGTAACTGTTTTATTCACCACTTCATCAGAGGGAGTCTCTGATGCCGACTTAGTTCTTTTGGTGACTACAAGACCTACAACTGGGAATACACTTGCTTGGGCAGTAGCATGTGAACGAGATCAATGGGGCCGTGCTATAGCTGGTGGGTTATCCTATAAATGTGTTGTTTAAAATGTTTTTCTTTATCTAGCATTTGGAATACTTCATTAATTCATTTATTTATGCGTGTGCAGGACATGTTAATGTTGCTCCTCGTCATTTGACAGCTGAGGCAGAGACTTTGCTATCAGCTACTCTGATACACGAGGTTAGTTTTGTTTATGTGTATAAAGGAATTGAGATTGGAAACATGGGCGGCTATGTTTCATCATATGTAATCCTTTTCAGGTTATACATGTTCTTGGTTTCGATCCTCATGCCTTCACTCATTTTAGAGATGAAAGGAGAAGACGTCGTAATAAGGTATGGGATGTCTTTCTTGTTGTAAGATTCCTATTTCTTGCAATGGAGGGTCAGATATTCTTTTGACATTAAGTCATAAGCTTAAGCCTTTTGCTTTTAAGCATTCTTTCTTTCATGACTGCTTGTCTCTTATTCAGATATATGAGCTTCTTGTTGTTGTTGTTGTTGCTCTCATTATAGGTCACTTTATTAGAGAAGTTTGAAATATAAGAAAGTTGAAAACAATTCCTGTTTGTATTTATGGAGGCTAACATTGATGATTCTGGTGAATGGTGTTTGTATAGAATTATTTAGACTTGTGTTTAAGGAATATAAAAATGCAGGACATTTAGGAGAACATTGCAAAATTTCCAAGCATTTAACCGAGTGGCACATTTATATTAGATCTTGTCCTATTTAAAAAAAAAAAAACTATTCTGTGTTTACCTTCACAGTATGTTTATTGAAAGCTTTTCGTTTTAATCTGGGCATCTATGTCCTCACATTTCGGTAGCTCATCATTTCACATCTTTGCAGGTTACCGAACAAGTGATGGATGAAAAGATTGGGCGAATAGTAACGCGTGTGGTGCTTCCACGTGTTGTCATGCATTCTCGACATCATTATGCGGTATTTCTTTTGGAACATTTACTCTATAATTCCAGTGTCATATTTTTTCATTTTCATATTGGCCATGTCCTTCGTCAGAAGCTTCAACAAATGATTGATGAACGATTAATTGGCAGGCGTTCTCAGGAAATTTTACTGGTTTAGAGCTGGAAGATGGTGGAGGACGTGGAACATCAGGTTTTTAATTTCATAATTTTCTCTCTCTTATTTTAAATGTGTTCCTTTCTGTTTTTTATGTCCCTTGCTAGTAAATTTGTGTTGTCAAATAATTTCATAATTCCTTTACTTCACAAAGCTCACTTTAGCATGCAATCTGTGTTGTCAAATATCGGCCATGGCGGTGGTGGAATTTTTGACAATCACCGTGGTCAATTTGTGAAGGATGGCGGTGCCATGATGTTTTATATGGCAGTGCCATATGAAGAATTTTATGCTTTCCGCCATCGTTGACTCTACATGCAACCCACAATCCCTTCTTCCCACTTTTTTTATTTGCTTGTAAATTGTAATGATAATGTCGTAGTGCTCAGGTCCAACCAATACTTGTAGTAAGACTAGTGAATCCACTGTTGCAGTATTATGTTTATAAAGTATACATTATATAATTTCGATTGTTTAAATTTATAAGCATTAGGCAAAATGGAAGTCACATACTTTTGCTACCAACCAGCTTAATGATCAAACTGAGTTTGTTACTTGGCTTATAGGGTCTCATTGGGAAAAAAGGCTTCTGATGAATGAGATCATGACGGGTTCTGTGGACACAAGATCCGTTGTTTCAAAAATGACACTAGCTCTCTTAGAAGACAGCGGATGGTACAAAGCTAATTATAGCATGGCAGACCGTCTTGATTGGGGTCGCAACCAAGGCACTGAGTTTGTTACCTCCCCTTGCAATCTCTGGAAGGGAGCTTATCATTGCAACTCAACACAGATTTCAGGTTGTACGTATAACAGAGAGGCAGAGGGTTACTGTCCCATTCTAACCTATAGCGGAGATCTTCCTCAGTGGGCTCAGTATTTTCAACAAGCTAATAAAGGTGTGTATTTTCATTTCATGCCTTCGTTTCCCATATTTAAGACAATGCTAATATTGCTACGACCAGATTCTTTGTTATAATGATTTTTGACTGTCAAGTATTTGCGGTTTCTATGCTTTTGCGCTCTGGTTGGTTTGTAACTGCTTATAGTATTGGATAACCACACAGAGTTGATTTTTCTTGTTGATGGATTTTATTAATGATTCTTAATGCTTAATGATGGGTTGGCCGTATTGAGGTTTCACCTTTTGCTGGTTGTTTCAGGTGGACAGTCTTCATTGGCTGATTATTGCACTTATTTTGTTGCATACTCTGATGGATCATGTACAGACACTAACAGTGCACGGGCACCTGATAGAATGCTAGGTGAAGTCCGAGGAAGCAACTCTAGGTCAGTCTGCGACTTCCTACTTACAATCTATTCTGTGTTGTATGTATTGTATAAAACATGAAGGTGTAGAATTGTTAACTATTCCAATTCACTGCAGGTGTATGGCCTCATCATTAGTGCGCACAGGATTTGTACGAGGTTCTATGACCCAAGGAAATGGTTGTTATCAGCACAGGTGTATCAACAACACTTTAGAGGTATAGTTTAGATTTAGAGTGTCAATATAAGTGAAATCTTTCTATTTCCAAGATGCTTTATATTATTTTATTTCCTGTAATTCCAGGTTCCTTCTTTTTAAAATTTGATAATTAGAAATTCTAGAGTGATCTTCACTTATTTCTTTAATTGTAAATGTACATAAAATAGACCTGTGTATATGCTTGATAAAACTTTTGGTCATCTCTTTACCAAAATTGGTTTTGACGGGCAATGCTTTTTGTTTTGGCTGGCATGGAGCATGACAAATTCTATCTCAAAGATTGTGATTGAATGACAGTCTCATGGAATAGTAATTGTAATTGACACTAAGGAAATGAATTGAAATTGAATTTAATTGAAACTAAGCAGGAAACAAGTTTATATAAAGCACTTGTTCAAGCTTTGTTTTCAATCACTTTTGATCATTTATAGCATGTATGTATATGTTTTTGAAAAAAACTACAATCTGTAAAAAGATAAAATTTTAATTATTTTGGAAAGCTATTTTGTGTTTCCTTTTAAAAAAGTTGTAAATTTTCTCTAATCTATAAAACAAAAATCAAATTTTTAATTGTAATCAAACCAAAACAACTGCCTTACATAAAATTTCTGAAAAGTACTTCATTACACAACCTTAAGATTACTTCTTTTAAGAGCTTAAACAAGCATGTCCTACATGAGTAAAATAAATGTGTATGATACAACTTTGAATTGGTATGTTTCTTTAGCCTAGATTTGAATTGTTTATTACACCTCTTGTTTTTCGTCTATCATGAAAATTGCTGAATGAAGCTCCATGCTACATACAGGTTGCTGTGGATGGTATGTGGAGAGTGTGTCCTCTGGCTGGCGGATCCATTCAATTTGCTGGCTTTAATGGTCAATATTTGTTATTTTGTTTATTTCACATTGAAGATAAATTCCCTATTGATGGATAGCTTACTCGTTTTAAATGTTTTCAATAGGTGCATTGATCTGTCCTGCATATTACGAGCTCTGTAACACAGACTCAGTGGTTGACTCGAGGAAATGTCCTAATGCATGCAATTCCAATGGAGATTGTGTTGATGGAATTTGCCACTGCTTTCTTGGATTTCATGGCCACGATTGCAGTAGACGTGAGTTCTGTTATTCAACATTATTTTAACTTAAGAGTCAATTTTGCTTCAGTTTTTCTGGTTTTCAGCCTTCCTTTAATCGTTGTGGTCTCATAACTTATTCCAGGTTCCTGCCCCGGAAATTGCACTGGCAATGGCTTGTGTCTCAACAACGGAATATGTGAATGTAAACCCGGTTACACTGGCATTGACTGTTCCACGGGTAATGTTTTATTCTAAACTATGTGTTCCTTGAAATACTATTTCTATATAATATACATTTATGGATCCTGATCTCCCTCCATTAATTTGTGTTTTTACCTTCTTTGTGGGTTCCTGCAAGGAGGGAGTTTAGTGTCTTACCTTTGCGTTATACTTTTAAAATATACGGTAGTCATATATAACACTGGTTCTGATCATAATTTATTGGTTTGTTCTGATGTCACACGCAGCTGTTTGTGATGAGCAATGCAGCCTTCATGGTGGGGTTTGTGATAATGGAACTTGTGAATTCCGCTGTTCTGACTATGGGAAATACACCTGCCAGAACAGCTCCACGCTCCTCTCAACTCTCTCAGTTTGCAAAAATGTGCTAGGAAATGACATTTCTGGGCAGCATTGTGCACCCAGAGAACCTAGCATACTGCAGCAGCTGGAAGAAGTGGTTGTCATGCCCAACTACCACCGATTGTTCCCTGGTGGTGCTAGAAAATTATTTAATATATTTGGCAGCACCTACTGTGACGAGGCAGCTAAACGGCTTGCTTGCTGGGTAAATCTTATCTTTCCATGGCAAATTTATTTTTTTGATATTTCTTTTTGTTATATTTATCTTATTTTTCACCTAGCATACACCAATGAAACACTTGCCCCTAATTTGTTGAAATTGCGCACACCTGTCATCAGTTTTTTTAATGACCTTCCTCCATTTTATATAATTGAGAAGAGGCCAATGTCTTTTACAAAATAGAGGGGAAGTGTACTGATTGTTTACGAAAACCTTAGAGTTGAGTGAATGCTAGGTAACTCATCTAGAAATTGGAGAATAAATGGTAATGTTGCTTATATGTCTGAAAAGCTTGGTACTTAACTTTCAGATCTCAATCCAGAAGTGTGATGGAGACAACAGGCTACGAGTATGTCATTCTGCATGCCAATCATATAATCTAGCGTGTGGAGTTTCATTGGACTGCAGGGACCAAACTCTTTTCAGCAAGGAGGAGGGGGAGGGTCAGTGTACCGGTTCTGGTGAGATGAAATTGTCATGGTTTAATCGATTGAGAAGCAGTTTTACTTTGAGAAATAGTTCCTCAAATGAAATATTTGTAAGAAACAGGCAGCTTTAGCTTCAATTTTTCTCTCTCTCTTTTTTAGCAAGGAGGGTTGGGTTGTAGTTTTCAGAGTAATTATAGGGGGAATTTGGTGGCATACATCAATCTTAGATTTAGGGATTGCTCACTCAACCAAAAATTGGGATGAGGAGGTTACTTATTTGGCTTTCAAAGAGAGCCTTTTGTAAAGAAAAGTAGGAGTATTTGGAAGTTGGTGGTAAATTAAGGGAAGGAAGAAAAAAAAGAAAAGAAAAGAAAAGAAGAAAGAAATATTTCTATGCTTCATTCCTTTAACTGTATATATTGACATTTTTCTTATTTTCCTTTTGTTCGATGTTTTATTTTATTTTCATTTGGTTTATGTTTTGATCTGGTCTTCTTTTGTGTACAAAGGGCTTTTTCTTACTATTGAATTTGTGATGAACTATTGGTTTATAAAGTTTATAAAGACGCGATGTTTATTGAAACTAAAATCTTACACTTAAATTTTATTAGATGGGTGAATTAGGAGGAAGAGTTTACAAAAATAATAACATATGTATTTTTTCAATAGCATTCATAATTCCATTTCTGTTGTTGAGCCCTAAGATATTCCATATCCTGGATTGAGTACACCATATCTTCATCTTAACTTTTTTTATTTGATAAAAAATAAAACAACGAGATACAATGGGGTACTGAACCATGTTATTTAAAAAAAAGTCTTCTGTATTATCTTGGTTGGTGAGATGAGGAACTGATTTACTAATAACTAAACTTCCTCAATAGGAAACTTTCTTAATTTTTTAATTACAACTGATCAATAAAAATTAAAACAAAACAATAATGCTAAAGTAAAGAGGAGGGCTTGGATGTGTACTTCAATTGAAAGAGTCAAATGTGTGGATATAATAATTAGGGAAATGTTCTTTTCATTCTTGGTGATATCTTTCACATCCTTAAAAATTCGAAAAATGTCCTTAAATGTTTGGAGATGCATTTTCGTACACATATAAAATTACGCTTATCTTCTCTTTTATGAGTTTCACCTTAGTTTTTATAAAAAAAATGGTCAGGAGATGCATCTCCGTATTAGATTTAGGGGTATCCAGAATGCATCTCTGAAATATCCCTGAATTTATTTGTAAGTTTGTTATTCACGACAATGATTTAAATAACAATTCAGTGATATTTTCGGAGATTCATCTCAGGAAATGTCTAAAGAGAAAGTTGATAAAACACTATCTTGCATGAGTTTCTTCTTCATGCTAAAACAAGAAATGTCGACAACTGTGATTTTCAAACTGTTTCGGGTTTACTCGGTAAAGGAGTGGAGGACCAACAATTTGTCCTCCACCATCTTATACAAGAGATGATGACGCATATGGAATCTTACACAAAGCGATACGGGAACAAAACAAATTACGATACAATTCTCAATGCTCTTGTTTCTTGTCTTAGTGGTTCGGTTCCGTTTGACAAATTGATGCATTTTTTGTAAATGCGACATCTTATAGCAAGTGCTTATGATAGGGTGTGCATTTATTTAACATAATACTCGAAAACATTCTTTCCATTTCAGAGTAAGTCATCTCATAATCCATTCGGATGCATCATTATTGGTTGGTTATCAGATACATAATATTTTATTTATGTTTATCTGAAATTGGGATGTCCTATACCAAAGACATCACCGGAGTGAATGACACATTTTACACAAGATGGTGAAACATGACCGAATCACTTTCTTGAAAGGACGGAAGAGCTCACCAAATTGACCGAGAAGTAAATAAGGAAATGTCGAATATTAAGCCACCAATAGATTTCGACAGTGATTCAATTTTTGATGCGTTTTAGTTGTAATCTAACAATGTAACACTTTTTTTTTGTAAGTAACACACTGCATAATTAGAATGGTTCTGTTTTGCATAATTTTTGGATGGATCCGGAGATGCATCTCCAGACAAACCATTTTTATTAAGTTAAAAAAAAAATCAGGGGAGCATCCAAAGATGCTTTTCTGGAGAAACCCTTATTTTTTTAATAAAAAAATACGGATCCGGAGATATATCTCTGAAGTACTCCACTATAGACATGATCATATATGTAAGGTCCTTATTGCTCTACAACTTCTATAAATAGAGTCTCTCAATCCATTTTTTTTATACAAATCAGAATGATTACATATCTCCATCTTGCGTTTGTGTATTTCAATGATACAAAATCCCCACTTCAATTTCGTATCTGCAAGGACATACTTCTCGTCGATTTGAAAACCAAACTGAATACTCTTCTGTGATATTCAGAAAATCAGAAAGTTGTCAAGTTAGAGTATCGTTCACCCTCGATAGTCAACAAAGGAAAGATACAGATCACAATGCTTGAACTGAAGACGGATAATATTTTGAAGGTGATGTGGAGTATCTTTTACCGATACTCAACAAATGGTTTGATTGAAGTGGTTGTGACGATTTAAAGATCAACCAAAAATATTATAAAATGTTGCAACATCTCGAATCACTTGTTTTTAATAACACATAATGTTAAATTTGAGGAATGTTTATCTATTAATATTTATTTTGGAGTTAATTTATGTTGGTTCAATTCCATTATGTCATTGTTGTTTTCATCTATTTCTGTTTTTTTTAACAACATATATTTCGAAAATGCATCTCCAAATCAACCTTACGTGTATTTGGAGATGTATCTCCGAATTATTTTTTACTTAATAAGAATTTCGCACCAATTTTGCTTCAATTATCCGTAAAAGATACATTAGGAGACGTACCTCCGAACGTTAATGACATTTTAGTCTTTTCACAATGACGTAGAAAAATCGTTACTAAGGATGAAAAAGAACATCTTCAATAATTAAATGAAATGAAAAGTGATTGCTTTCGGTTTAATTAATAAGTTTTGATTTAAACTCAAAAGTGGTGTAGCTCTGTAAAATTCTTTTGAAAGATTTTTGGCGCTGATTATAGTCATTAAATACTACTCGGTTTAAACTTAATTTATTTTATTTTTAAGAAAGTGAAGAGGTGCATGTAAGTATTGAACAATTAGTAGTGATTTCTTTTTAAAAATAAGCATGATCTATCAATATTCTCACATTTTTTTATGTTTTATTTTAATACCCATATGCAGGTAGTAGAAAGTTTTTTGTTTATATTTTCTCTGTAATTTTGTCATTTTGTTCTTGTTGTTGTGATAGGTTGTCTTTTTTTTTTTTTTTTTTTTGTCTTGGATGCTCATTTAATTTAAATTAAGAGATCATCTTTGATTCAGATTCAATACATATTCCATCAACACAAATTTTTTTGTTGGATCAGAGTTTTGAATATTGAACTGATTATAATTAAATAATTATTCTTTTTACTTATATAAGATTAATAATATACAAGAATAACTATATATTTTAAAACCGTACAAAAAAATTATTGGTAATTTTCTATAATTAATACTTTATAATTTACTTAAATAGTTATAGCCTTTTATATATTTATGTTTATTATATTCAATTATTTAAAAATAATTTAATAAACAAAATAATACAAAAGTATCTAAAATGTCTCAAACCTCCTCTTCATCTATACTCAAAAGGTACAGTTTACTTTACTCTACAATAAATGATTAATTTTAAATTTTTCACAAGAAATTAAACAAAATTTGAAAACCAAAAGTAATAAATTATAGGTTAAATAGATCGAATACTTTTATTTTAATATAATAATAATAATAATAATAATAAAATAATAATAATAATAATAAAATGTTAAATTAATAATCTATTATAACTTGAAATAATATATAAAACTTATTTTCATTCATCAAATTAATATAAAATAACAAAGAAATTGAGAATAGTTTTTACTTTAATCTTTCTATTTGATTTCTCAATGTTATTGTATATTAGAGTGATTAGAAATGGAAGAAGGAAATTAAATCATACAATTCAAAATAATTTTTTTAATATTATTTTCTTTATAAATGAAAATAAGTTTCATTTAACGAATCAGATTGTCGATCCAATATATTGAACAGACATGTCTGATCCGATTTAGATTAACATTGATTTAACTTAATTTATATTATCAAATTTGTCGTTTATAGTCATTGTACATAATTTTTTATTTTACATTATTAATCTAAATGATGTAAGTTTGTTTACAAATTTTTAATTTTATTTTAGCATAATTTATATTATTTTATTTTATTAATATCAATAAATAAATCCCATTTTGCTTTTATTAAAAAAAACTATTATTCAAAAGAATATATAATATAAGGCCTGATACATAATCTGCTCCCTAAATCTCAAATAATCAAAGACAAAGAAATCATAATCATAGTAAAAAAGTTGTCACACTTTTCATAATAAAAAAAAAACATTTATCACACTAACAAGACTATTGATCACGATGATCCTCTAGGGCAAAACGTGATAAGGTATCTAGAACCAGAACATGTGCAAGTGCTTGAAGCATCATCATAAGCATAACTGTATGCAGTTGGACACGCTTTCTTAAATATCTCCGAGTAACGTGTCGGCGAACATGTCTCCGGCGTCGAGTGTTCACCGGTGCAACAAAATTCCTCCGTATTAAACGCCAAACACGCGCTCTTACACGCCACAACCGACCCGGAGCCACCACCGCCACTCACCCTAAGTTCCGTCGGACAATTACCATTCAAATCCGCAACACACCCCGCGTATTGACAGTCACCGGTTCCTCCGTTTGCCCATATGCCCATTCCCACATTGTAACCGTCCACCAGACTCACGTCGTAGAAATCCTTACCGCCGTTTCCGGCTGATCCGATAGTGAATTCCGCCAATGTCACTGGTGGAGTACCTCCTCCTATGCAATTTAGTCCACCGAGACAATTTCCGGTGATACATCGTCCATTGCCTGCACCGTCGAATTTACAACCGGTCCGAGCCCAGAAACGTCCGGACCAGCCCGACGGTGCAGTTAGGTTAACGATTGCACCGGGGGCTAACGAAAAACCACCTTTACCGAGAACGGCTGCGCCGTTGCCGGAAAGTGTTCCCGGCCAAATTGTGTAACTGCATTGATTTTGTATGGTAAACACAGCAGCAGATGCTAAATAACCTGCAAGAAATATATGTATTCTTGCATATATAAATTATTTAAAGTACGGAAACAAAAAAAAAAGTTAAGTTATTTACAAAATAAAAAAAAAATTATAATGTTGTTTACCTAATTGTAAGATCATGTTGAAGAGAAGAAAGGGTTTTGAGTTTGAATTTAGAGCCATGATTTGAAAGGAAAGAACGACGGTTGAGAAGTTAGGATGAAAGAAAGATTAGAGTGAGGGGTTGAAACTTGAAAGTATGGGGCAATATGGAACTGAATTTATAGTAGTAACTTTGGTTAAGTAAATGGAGAAAAAGAAACTTTGGTTAAATAAATGTAGACTATCTTTATGTGAGAAATATAGAAATGTGGGTCATCTTTTGATGGGAAGTGTCTTCTATTCACAACGATTGCATGCCTTGTTTGTTTCTTGCTTGCTTTCCATGCTTTGTTTGGACTTGTTTTTTTACTTGCCTTGTACGGAGCTGTATCTGATTTATAATTATTTGATTTGGTATCCTTAGTTTTAATGATACTTTGATTATTAAACGTGTTGTTTTAAAATAGGAGAAAGAGGAGAAATGACAAAAAAAAACGTTTTTGTTTAAGTACGTCCGGTAAAAAAAATCAGAAAAAAAACAGATAGTTCATCTAAAAAAAGAGTGGGTGGAGTGGATGTGATGGATACTGCATTTATAAAGTTTTAAAGTTTTAAAAATAGAATGAATACCACGGATAAACCCAATTTATCACCCTTAGGAATAATGTATCATTTATGGTAAAATTATTTATTATCATCTTTTTTTCTATAGGTAATAGATGATGGGTGGGATGATAAATTTTTTGGATAAGACTAATTTATTTGAGGGTTAAAAGGTTGGTGATAGTTCATAATTCATAATTTTTCATCTACAACTTGCATACGACATTCTATTTGTGGGCACAAAAAGCTGGTTAAACATTTGAACAATTAAAGTCATTATTCTATTATTCTAATTAGTTTCAATTCTAAAGATTAATTTTCACAATAGTTTAATTATGATTGTGAATGTTAATGATTCCTAACTTGAAGAAGCTTTTGATCATGATTTTGAAAAGACTGACGAAGTTTACAATCGAGGTGATGAATCTGGGTTAGATGGCAAACTCTTGTGGATAGTTTATCTCATGTTGCTTCAACCTAATGAGTGGAGGTGCTTGCAAACACTCTGACACCTAGGCCAGTGATTGTCGAAAGTGAAAGGTTTTTAATGTTACAATAATGTGTACATGAATTTGGGGTCTTCACTAAACCCTTATAATAAGGTTTTAGTCCCTAGAACCTTATATGGGGAGGCACTTGTCAATGGGTCAAATATTCTAAAATGTCTTTTTCCCTTGATCGAAGACCCATATTGCTTCAAGGAGAATTTGAGCCTTTCATTATTCAAACTTTTTTTCTTATTGGGCCTTTATAAAGTGAGTGTCAGACCAAACCAGAACAATAGCTTTCAAGCATGACCTGACTTGGTAGGAATATGACTTATAGTTTAAATTGTCTTCCATTGTGCGCATCAGACTTTACCCTGTTTGCTTTTTGTATTCTTCACTTTGTTACTGTCATATTATGATGTGACTTTATTAGCTTTGTTCTTCTTCTTTCTTACCACGTGGAGATTACAATTCGTAGGGTGATAGTTCACGAATAGGCGTGTCATGATTGTTACATGGAAATCGTAGCTGGCATTACGACTTTGATGATGTAGTCCCTAATTACATGAACAAGTTTACTAGTGTGTGCAGAGTCTTGAGGATCCTTTGAATTTCACCCCTTAGATATTTTCTCCTTTTGTCTTCTAGTCCCCATTTGAAGGGTATAAATAAGAGTAAAATGTCTATTTATCTTATTTTACTTTCTTCCTTCACTCTCACTATTTTTGGCAGGCATTATCTCTTATGAGGTGTTTTCTTCCATATTTGAACAAGTGCTTTATTTCATTTTCGAATATCTGCAATTTTCTTTTACGAATAAGTTTCAGGTTGTTGCTCGGTTATTTATTGTTTTGTTATGTATTTCCCTTTATAGTAGAGTAAGCTTCTCATTTTGGGGGTGTTAATTGCCTATAATCCCCCACCCCAACCATAGATCGAATGGGGAGAGACGTTTCAATATAGTAGATTAATTATATTTTTAGATTCTAATCTTCGAACCCTTTTGTACAAAGTGGGCGGATGGGTAGGCGGGGTTACCTTTCTCGAACTAAGACTTCTTGTTATGTGAATAGGTATAATGATAGAATTTATTAAATATATTATTTAGGGTCGTTGATGGAGAAGTGTCCGTGTGAATTATACCCCTGGATTGATGAAGTATACTTGGGTACTCATTTGATTTACTTTGATCTTAAGTAATTGGTGTAACATCCTATTTCCCCGACTCAATATTTAATTAAATAATTTAATATACCTCAACAAATAGAGTGTCATGCATGTTTCACCATAGCATAAAAGTACCACAAATAAAACTTTTAGAAATAAGAAGTGGAAAACCAATTAGTATAACATATAAATCTCAACAACAATAAATGAGACAGTGGTTCGCCAATCCTCAAAAGAAATAAGACATACAACAAAAGAACACATAGAACAACCCAAACGATAAATAACTAAAGAGGCAAAACGTCATCCTCTAGCATTAAGCATCCATTCTTGCACTTGATCGTCTGTACCCCAGAGGAGCACAAGCGCAACAACAAACATAAATGGGTTAGAATACACTCAAATAAATTAACGGTGCAAAACATAGCACGGGTAGTATCACATAAACACAATCACCAACACATAATCATCACATAATGACACCCATATTCATCATTCACACACATTACCAAACAATCACATGTTCATTTACAACATCAAACAATCATAATGATAATTCGATCACAAATGCAGGTATATATGCAAATGTATCCTCAACTCGACTCTAAATGCAAATGCAGTACCAACTCTTTGAACATCAGAGATATATTACTGATATTCATCCATAAGCGCTCTCGATCCCACCACTGGACCAGAGTACATTAAATCACTATTCATTTGTCACCATAGAATGAACAAAGCTTCATTGATTTCCATTTACGGAATGCAGCTACTCGCCAACGATTCCCACCATTGAATTAAAGCACACCAAAATCGTTACTGAATTACTCACCATTGAATTAGCAACACTTCAGTATTCCCATCATATGGGAATCAACTACTCACTCCCGATTCCACCATTGGACCAGAGCACACCACGAAATCGAGGTTTGTACACAAATGATGCATGACAAATGCACAAATACGCCAAATAAGGCCACCAACACGACATAACATATTCATGCTTATATTATAACTCATCATTGCATAATTTACAAACACATAACAACAACATATATATTCACAGAGCATATTAATATTTTTGCATAATAATAATTCACCAATATAAATCGTATAACTATTCGATAAATTTTAGAGTACATATATTTGCTCACCAACACATCAAACACCATAAAAAAACATCCAATAATTATCGGATTCAGAAACAACACAAAAAATTGATTCGGCGGCCCAAAGTTGGTCCAGCCAAACCCTGACGATGGCTTCCCGGCCATGACGGCCGTCATTGGGTTGACGAACTTCCCGTCACCCTTTCCCCTCGCCCATCACCCATCTGGAAACCATGACGGGTTGCCCATCATCCTGTTGACGGGCGTCAGCTTCACAAAGCATGCTGACGGGCTGCTTGTCACGCAGGTGATAGTCGTCACCTATGGGCAGAACGTATAATGCATTTTTTTGCCATTGGAGCACTTCTAAAGCTTCAAATTTCACCCCAACACACCCAAACTCACATAATCGATCCAAAAATAATTATATCATATTTAACATGTTAATTTCACACTAATTAACATCTTAATTCGTCAATTACTCACATATTCAAAATTACGTTCATGAAATCAAAACTCATCACTTTCGACAACAACAATCATATTCATGGAAAATCATCATGAACAACAATTAGCACAATTATCGTACACGAAATTCAGGTTAATATCAATAATCATCATAGATCAATCACCAATTTGTATCAATGGCATACAATTATCAATCAATAGAAAGAAAGGAAGAAAACCTAGAGGGGATAAGGGTCCATCATTACCCTTCATGCATTTGACACTTATTATTAGGATAATTTTCCCCCTTACCTTAATTTTCCAGCAAAGTAAGTTTTAGGTTATTGTGTTCTTCTTCTCTCAAAACCTTTGATTGCCCTTCTCTCAAAAATTATTCTTTTCTCTCTAAAGCCTCCAAAGGCACGTACTGCGAAACCCTCATCTCCATAAATCCTTACTATTTATTTAACCTAATCCATAATTTTAATTATTACTCTATGACCCAATTTAATCTTATTCTCTCACCATTTAACACTATATTTCTATTAATTCTATTTTACATCCAAACTCTTAATATTCCTATTTTTCTCATTATTTTAATTAATTAAAATTAGCCAACATTCTAATTAATTCACATTACTCCCCATAAACCCCTAAAAAATAATCAAATATACCAACAATTAAATAATGTCAAATTTAATTAAATTAAAAATATAAATACGAAACATCGGGGTATTACAACTCTTCCCCACTTATAGAATATTTGCCCTAAAAAATTATATGAAGAAAAAAAATTCTAGATAAGATTCTTTCATCCAACACTCGAACTCCCACGTCACACTCCCACCAGCAGATCCTCACCACACTATCTTCATTGAAACAATCTCCTTACCTCTCAAGTGTTTCACTTCACGATCCTCAATCCACAAAGGTACTGATTGAACATGATGTCGTGGACATGGTCCAGATTATAATTTTATATACCTCTTTTGTATTTCTCCCCCATTTTAAGTGTTTATGTTTATATATTTGTGTGTATATGCTTTTGAGGGCATTTTCAGACAAGTGTGCCCGCACTCAAACCTCTTTCCTCAGCTTTATAATTTCGAGAAATGGTGGATCGTTTGGCGGGGCTGTTCATCTCGAGGTGGTTAACTGATTCGGGTGAGGTCCACGGATCATCATTATCACGCCCTTTTCAAGTGAAATAAAATTGGACACTCCTCATTTTATGCAAACATTTCTTAAAATGGAGCTCAAATTTCACTATTTTTTTCTTTCAATAATTATATAACTTAGAGAGGCTTATCAATTAAAAAAGATGTAGATTATCTATTACATTCCAATAATTTTGAAATCATAATCATACCATAAAATTCTAAATTTAGACTCGGTTGTGATCCGACTCCGGTGACATGGAAGAAAAAACATACACCTGAAAAATAATCAACATAGTGGGATGAGATAATATGATCTCAATGAACTCTCAAAGAAAAATAAAAGATAATGTACCATATTTAATAATAAAACTATAGGAATAGTCCTATAAAATCAGAATTAGATAAAACAATCAAGATAAATTATATAAGTCTACGTTAAGCTCATTTACTAACCAAGCACCCAAAACTTTCTTTTACACTAGAACTCAATTTATCCAGATTTACCGTTTACAATGTGCTTATCATTCTCATACACATACATAGTTGTAACACATAATACAATATCTTGTTAATTTTATTTCTAAATAGCCTTGAGCATGAGTGAACTCAAAGATATTTATTTTGCAGTGAAGTGAAACATATAAGTCATAAACAAATATTTTTTTCTATTTGCCTATCTTCGCGGTTTTACCTCACACATTGTTAAACTTATTTACTATCCAATATAAATAATTGATTCTTGTATCGCTAATGACCACCTTCTTTTATTTCTAAATATGATGAAGTGTAACTACACATACACAAATCATAAACTACATTATACACATAAACTCTATCTTTCATTTTTCTAATGGTTAAAACATCAAACATGTAATGTGTATATTCATCATATAAAAAGATTATTCTAACATCATTATGCATGCATAATGTTTGGTTCATAATCAAACTCCAACTCTAGTTTTATCAAAACAATGATGATTCTCTCCTATTTGCTCCATGAAATCCATCCAAGCTTGTTTTTCCATCCTACCATGGACATGCAATTGATGTTGCAGCCCTTTCTCCTCCCATTCTAATTTTCAATGCTCAATCTTGTTGCAATGATGAATATGGTGGTTAGCGTTAAGTTAAATTAGTTTAGAGATGGAAGTGTGAAGAAAAAGAAAAGGATTTTGCATTGCATGACCCTATGACCCTAGGATGGATGAAAATGGTAGTTTAAGAGCTTTATCTTGATTTATTCATCTCCCAAACATGTATCTATCTCAATTTAAAAGGAAAAGTTCTAAATTTAAATTATGATGGTGTATATATATCTCAAATCCAAAAGACCAAAATACCCCTCACACTTAATCAAAATTACTAAATTGATTCTTTACTCCTAATTCATGGTTTAAGGGCTTAATGATTTTTAAAAAATTATTAATCTTACTTGACTTGAAATATCATATAGTATTTATAAAATGATTCAAATGTACTTTAAGATAAATTGACTATTTTGTCATTTATTTGAAATATTGAAAAATACTAAATTGCGATGGTGTATCTCTCTCAATTTAAAGAGAAAAGTTTTGAATTTGAATGGCAAGGGTATATATATATATATATATATATATATATATATATATATATATATATATATATATATATATATATATATATATATATATATATATATATATATATATATATATATATATATATATATATATATATATATATATATATATATATATATATATATATATATATATATATATATATATATATATATATATATATATATATATATATATATATATATATATATATATATATATATATATATATATATATATATATATATATATATATATATATATATATATATATATATATATATATACACAAAAGATCAAAATACCCCTCACACCTAATCAAAATTACTAAATTGATCAGTTATTCCTAATTCATGGTTTAGGGTCTTAATGATTTTTTCATAGATTTCCATTAATCTTATTTGACTTGAAATATCATATAGTTTGTAAAATGAATAAAATATACTTCAACATAAATTGACTAGTTTGTCTGAAGTACGGAAATTTCACACGTTATTTTCTCTTAATATTAATTTAAATGGACCAAAAATTGTTAAAGCCTAATAATTAATAGGCAAAATTATACCAAGATCCTTTAAGTTATTTAATTGGAACAAGTTGGTTCTTTAAAATTTTTTAAATTACGTAACATCTACAATGTTGCCATTTTTAAAGATTATGTTCAAAAAATGCATATCTGACATTATCGTTGTTGAATTAGCTATAACATTAATGACATGTAATTGTTTTTTATCTAATTGTAAGCAATTAAACAAAATCACTTTCTTCTCCATTAAATTCCTAGAATTGTATCCTTAGTACCACATGACCGAAACACCGAGTAGAAATAACAGTACTATTCAAGAGAAATGTCCTTATAAATATGATTTTTTTAAAGATTTGCAACAAATGACTTTGCATTACTGCACACAAAAAGTTAGCATAACACTCTTTTGAACACAGTATTCAAATCAAATTTCACAAGCTTTCAAATTAATTTCTTTCATTTTCTCATACAACTACAATATTGTGATGTTATATACTAGTTCATTACATTAACCAGTAGATGGATATTGATTCAAAATTATCATATGTTAGAAATTAGGAGCATTAATCACAACATTATATAGATTAGACAACGGTCTAAGCTAGTTTGTCTAAAAACACATTTGCTAAACAATAGTTTTATTAAAACTAGTTTGAGAAATAAGAAATAAAAATGAAAAAGTGTGTCGCTTTGTTCCTCCAAAATTGTTTTGAGTATGTTTAGATCTGTTCATCGTTGCAACTTAGAAAAAATGTAAAGTTATTCGTTGTCATTAACATCGGCTACAATAAGTTATTATCTTCACAAGTTGTTTGAAATCACAAATGCAGAACCCCCTTACTCGCCAGATCTGCCATCGCGACCTCCCCTTCCTCGCCAGATGCTAGTGGTGGTTTCATTAGAGGCTGAGTGTTAGTGGTGGTTCCATTAGAGGTTATTGATACTGATTTCTTAAATCTCTCGAAATGAGGATTGCGTTGATTTGAATTGCATCTTCGTGGATCGATTTGAATTAAAGTCAAAACCCTAGATTTAATTAGAATTAGAGTGCGATTTAGGTGGTGTATAAATTATAGATTGATGAAGGATGTAATAAAATATTTCATATTGTAAAGTTTTGAAGGCACCATGGAAGAACAATGAGAGATAATAATAAGGGTAATGCTAACTTGTTCCCCAAAGACACATGTTAAGAAACCCACAAATAGAAAATTTGTATTGAAAAAATAAATAAAATTATTAATTATAACTTTCTAATAAATTCAATACACAATTTCAAAGAATTTATTTCTATATTTATCTCTTAACTTGTGCCCCAGGGACACAAGTTAGCATTACCCTAATAATAATAGAACAATGGTGAAAACTCATAATTTTCCTATTTTTTTCTCTCTCTCTTCAAAAGTTACATGTCATGATTTTATTCGGGAGACACAATTATAGGTTGAATGTTTCATTCCATGTCAGTACTGTTAGTGTCACATAACCATTTTTGGAATGAAATCTTTAAAAAGGGGCAATGGTGTAGACGTTAGGTAACTTAAATGACTGACTTGTAAAAAAAAACTTAAAAGATCAACTTATTACAATTAAATAACTTAAATGACCCCAATGTAATTTTTTCTAATTAATATTATAAGGAATATGATACATTAATCCTTGTGAAATGACTCACTTACTCTTATATGATAAAAAATGCATTTTTCCTTTATTCATCTAATTTTAATAATTTGTGAAATAACTGAAACTCCATTTAGGTGATTAGGTTGGGATGTTACAATCATAATGGTGTTTTTGGAATTTTCCTTTGTCTTTCTTTATAAGGTAGGAAAAGCCATTTTTTAGACCTTTTGTAGAAAAAACTAGAAAAAAGAATTTTTAGACAAGTAAATCCATGGATCTTTGTATTTATCATAATGTGAATTACAACTTGTTTTAAAATTTAACTGTAAAATATTTTCAGTTTGGTAGTGTTCTAAGTTCTGGAGATTGGTTCTTTGGCTTGTTTCTCTAGAATATACGTCCCTTTTACAGTGCTGGAAATAATTTAATATGGTCCCTCCCAATTAGGGGCTAGTTTTCCCTCAAAAGTTTTCTTCTTTTCAATGAAGGCTTTTCTTAGGATGATGTCTTTGGGGTTTAACTCTCGTAAGAAAATTCTCATATTATAGTTTGAGGTCATTTTCTGTTTTACTACGACCTCTCTCATCACAGCCCAATCCCTACATTCTTCTAAGAGGTCAAGCTCTTGCCATCATCCTATTTTATTTTATCCTTTTAGTAATAGGTGAAAACTTCTCAAACTCAACCTTCATATTTCGACATAGATTACGACCCCAGTACCTTAGTTATAATGGAAATGTCTTTCCTTGGTGGATGAATGAGGCATCATTCTATATGCCTATATATGAGGGGAAAATCTTCCGCCCAATTTCCTTTAGTATTGTCTAATCTTTTTCTGACCCTCCTTAATAATACTTTGCTCACTTTATCTATTTGGCCATTTATCTAAGGGTGTTTCAAGGAGTTAAAGTGTTGGATAAAACATAAACCCTCCAACAAACCTCATAATATCTTTATTTGTGAATTGCGTCCCATTGTTGTTCATACTGATCTCTAGATCGACGTGAGAATGTTTCTTTTTGAATAAGTGTAAGATGTTGTGAGTTGTTACCTTTGCTAAAGGTTTAAATATCCACTTTTTAAAGTAATAGACAACAATAATAAAGTGCTTTAATTTTATAGGGGTTGTTGGGAAATGGCCTAAGATATCCATCTCCCACCAGGAAAACGACCAGAGGGAGGATAATCACTCATTTTGGTTAGAATGGATATGTGTACGTCCGCATGTCTATAACATTTATAGTACTTATCAACGTTATTTGTAGTCTCTTGTCTCATTGTCAACCAAAAGTAATTGACCCTTATGGCCTTTTCGGCCATTGTTCTTCCTCCTAAATATTGTCATGCAGGATCTTTGTCGACTTTCTCTAGAACATCATTCACATCTTCCTTTATTAAACATTTCAATAAAGGGTTGGTAAGCCCCTATTTTATAGAGAAGATCTTAAATCTAGGAATATGAACATGCCTTTCTTTAGATTCTTAATGCCTCTTTTCTATCCTCTAGTAGTTTCCCTATTATGATGTAATTAGTAATAGGCATCATTTAGTTGTCGGCTCATGCTTCTTTATCAATTAACCCAATAATATTCACTTTGAAATTGACGATGGGGATTTAAAACGTTCCATGAATCATAGTTTTATTGCAATCTCTTTCCTTGAAATTGAATAATTTAGATGGGAGGTTCGCCTTCGAACTCTGCTCCCTTGGCATCTACAAAATTTCTTCCTTGTTGAATTTAGCCATGATGGCATTTATGCTTTCCAGATTTTGTTGCGTAACTCTATATTTGACTTAATATTCCCCTTTCTCTTGCAACATGAGCAAATCTAAATCAAATTTGACTATTACTTCTTTGGTCGACGTCTCGAGGGAGATGTGTAGTATGGCTTAGCGAGCATTGTACTCTGCCTGATTGTTGGATATTATGTACTCAAACTTTATTATGATCTCCAAATTAAGACCACTGTCTCTCTCCAAAAGGAGGGTGACTCTTCTTTCCTTGACATTAGATGATCAATCTACAAATACTTTTTATCACGAGGGTGTGTCTGACTCTTTGAGTGTGGTCTTCATGATTAAATCAACCAAAGTTTATCAAACAGTAAGGCATAACAGACGGATTGGGAGATGAAACTCGATAAAGTGATTAACAAATGTTTAGTAGTTGAATCCTCTTTTTCTTCTCCGAGGAATTTTAATAAAAGGGTGGACACGCCTTTCTTATAAAGCATTCCTCCTATTATTGAATATGAACATGCTCTTCTTTTTACAAGATTGGCAACGGCAGGGTCAATCGCTAGGATTGCATACTCACCCATGGAATTTCAATGTTGGACTTTCCTAACATCTCTTATATGAAGAAGTGATGGACACCTGATGTTCTTGTGCTTGCAAGTTTAAATAATACATTTACTCATATGTTATACTCTTGTAGCATGTGTGTATTCTCGTAAGCAAACTGAATCCTCTATATGAAGCTTTTAGTTATAAGTTATTTGATCCTAATCACATGGTTCAGAAAAAATAGATTTTATTTAATTTTATTTTTTAATTATCAATTTTAAACCATAACTGTTCATCTCAATCAAACAGCTGCTAAGACTCAAATGCGTGATTACATAGAGTTTTGACTGCAGGGAATGGCAGTCTGTCTCATAAGATCTAAATATGGGAAGCTTGTCTCTTGTTACAATGATGTACTTTTGCATCAACGGGTCTTTGGTTTGTGCATATCCCAAGACTTGGGATACGACCAATTTTATATTTGTGGACAATTTGATTCCTTCTACTCCCACTTTTTAGGCTAGGGATGGAGTCAACATTTAAGGCTATGCACTTCTCCTAATTGTTGATAGTGGGTAATTCAAAACACATGGATACTTCGACTACCAATCCTGCTTTGTTTTTTAGGATGAGCCTCACACCGCTTCCCCTACTATTGGATGATGTATTTGTGAAGATTGTCCACTTTGTGCATGGATTTGGTTAGGGGGCAGCCCTTGTTGTTGGAAGGTTGTTACAGTTGGATCTTTCAGCAATGTTTGATATATTGTGCAAACTCCATATAGGGGGACATCGATGGTAACTAGTTTGTCATAGACGTTGTGGTACTTCAGGTTTAGGTTTATGGTCGAAGTGACGACGTCAAGTGTTAAAAAGAAGGGTCTTCCCAGGATGCATTTTTAAACATTTTCCCAGAGGACTACCAAGAATTGCACGTCTACAACCCTTACATCCTTTCCTTTTTCTAAAGAGACTATTAACTCAACACCACCCCAAGGATGAGTTATATAATCGTTGAACACCTGCATATCTATGCCTTTGTAGGTTGATAATCTTTTTTCCTAATCTCAGTTCCTTAAAGAGATCAACTTACATGATGTAGCATGAACTTTCCCCATCAATCAAAACCGTCGAACTACATGATTCCCAACTTTGGTCATTATCACCAACAAAAGCACTTCATTGGGGATATTTTCCACCTTTTCTTTATCTCAGAACCGTAAGATTGGTCTTTCATATTTCTATTCCTTTTTTTCATCATTTATCTTTGATCCCGAGGAACTTCTCTTTGTAGATCTCTTGATCGATTCCTTCAGACAAAATAATCCTCTGATAATCAAGGAGACAATAAGAGGTGGCAATATGGTGAAGGTTAAAATCGGCATGGCAATTCTAATCGCATGACTAGCATATTGAAATTATGGTACACATATATCAGATGTCGTATGTGATGTCACGAAACTAATATCATGACTTAACACAACAATAATAGTAAGCAGATAACAAATGTCGTGTACGATGCCACGACACCAGGATCAGGACATGTCACACCAGAAATAGTTACGTAGATAACATATGTCGTATACGATGTCACGACACCAGGTTCAGGACATTTCGCACCAGAAACAATTACAGTGTAAAAAGCAGAAAATAAATAACACATGTCAATTGTTATCCTAGTTTGGTGCACCTTCACCTATATCTGGGTGCATCCAAGCCAAGAAGTAAATCCACTATAATAGTATTAGTTTGAAGTTCTAAACAACCTCTGGTTTTACAAACTTCTCACCTAATCACTACCCGTGGAATTTCTATCTAAGACTCTTCTAGATATGAGACCCTTCTCACTTTCATTCAATCACACAACAGTGATAACAACTGAAAAAAAAAACAATCAAAGGATAGAAGATACACTTTCAATGAAACAAAATGCACTCTTACTTAAAAGCTCATGAGTGGTTCACAATTATAACTCAATAAACTCAGTCCAATTCAAGTATCTAACAACGACAACTAAACCCTAACAATGACAATTTCCAACTCAACTTCATACTCTTCTTAGGTTTAGAATCACCCTTTAAATAGCCCCAGAATAGCATGGGCTTCAGGCTAAAAAATCAGCAGATCTAAAAAAATCTAATCAAATTAAATTTGATGTCTCATTAAATGTTTCGACATCCGGTTTGCCCAATCTTTTACAGAATCAAATCAAATGTTTCCTTAAATGTTTCGACATCCAGTCTGCATAATATTCTGCATAATCAAATCAAACTAGATCTAATGTTTCCTTAGAATGTCTCAACATCCCTTTTTATGAAATAAGTGCACAGCTGGAAACGAAACAAGAGTTCCTAAAAAACCCTTCTTGGACAGTCAAATATGATAGCTGAATATTCAGAGAATCTTTAGATATCTTATAATAAAATAAGTCTTCCAAGAAGTAAAACAAAACCTACAAAGATGTCTGATCAACATGTCACGACATCTTGCTCAACATCTTGTTGTGATACAAGTTTTAACAAAATTGTTGTCAATCATAAAACACAGAACTAACAATCTCCCCCTTTGGCAAATTTTGGCTAAAACAACATTTACATCATATATCTGTAGAAAAGATAAAACAACAATAATAATCACAAGCACAAAAACCAAACAACCAAACACTTGGTATAACACTAGGATAGAGGAACACACAACATAAATAAGTAGTGGAGACTCAGCCTCACGGAAAACACATAGAGAGAAATAAACCCTCACACTCCAAGCCTCCTTCAGAAACAAAATGTCAAGACATTCTGTCTGACATCACAACAAGCATATACAATAGCCTATACCCAAACAGAATTCTCTGAAACAAAATGTCAATACATTTTGTCTGACATCACAACAAGTACACAATAGCCTAAGCACAAACAAAATTCTCTGAAATAAA
Organism: Lathyrus oleraceus; assembly: GCF_024323335.1. Taxonomy (NCBI): domain Eukaryota; kingdom Viridiplantae; phylum Streptophyta; class Magnoliopsida; order Fabales; family Fabaceae; genus Lathyrus; species Lathyrus oleraceus. The sequence goes on from NC_066584.1 coordinate 7,301,107, forward strand.
ATGTCAAGACATTTTGTATGACATTACAATAAGTACACAACAACCTAAGCACAAACAAATCAAACTCCCCCTGAATGTCATGATCAACAACACATAAACAGCTCCCCATGTCACACAGGAAACATACTCCCCCTCAAAGAAACATCCTTCACACAGAGAATAAAAAAAATCAAGAGCACAACTAGCACAACTATACACTATCTACTCCCCCTTTTTAGCCAGAATATGACAAATCAAACAGACATTCATCAATGGCAACAAAACAAAAGAGCAAATACCAAATAACCATACCATTAAGTCTCCCCCTTTGTAGCCAAAACAAAATGACAAACACCACATAAGGAGTAGAGAAAAATATATCAGATGTCAGAACTGGCATTCATTTCAGTAGCAACATCTACATCAGCATTCTTATCCTTTGAGGTTGAGATGGTAGTTTCTTTACCAGATGTCATGACAATGTTTGGGACATGAGTCCCTGCAAAGAACCTATAATGCAAGGATATAGGAGATTCCCTCTTACTTGCTGCATCAGAACTGATCAAGATCCCAGGGTGCTGACTCATAATTATTCTACAAATTAGATAGGGAAAAGCAATAGGCATTTTCACAACAAAAGTACTAGCATGCTTCAGGGTTTTCTCAAAGACATAAGACCCAAAATCAAACTTGGTTTTGGTTCCAACAATGTAAATGAATTTACCAAAACCTGTAGCTTTGTTTGAGGTATGATTTGTAGGAGTTCAATTGGCATCTCCTATCTTATGAAGCACAACATACTTCACACTCAACTTGATAACTGATGGCTTGCCCTTTCTTGGCCATGGTAACACTTGTTTGGCAGTGATTTCTTTGTAAATAGTGTTATCAGTTATTTCTATTTCAGCCTGCTCATCCTCACACCTTCCCATAAACCTGTTAATCGCCTCAAGAAAAAACTCCACACATCTATCTCTCACATACACTTTTTTGTACTCCTTACTTTTCTTATTGTCACAGTCTGTAGGAATGATCACAATGAACTCGTATACTAGCATTTCATAACACTTACCAAACCCAGCAACACTCTTCAATAATTATGCATTCTCAATAAGACTTACTACCTCCTTTTGTACACAAACTTCCAATTTTTAACATTCTCAACAGAGTGAAAAGAGATGTTGTCAATGGGAAATTCAAGCACATTAGCAGGGACCTTTTTCCCAACAACTTTCTTTAGAGGCATGATGTCTTGACCATTCTGTTCGACATCATACTCAGAGTCACTTGAAAGTGATTCCTTCCTTTCTTAGTAGGAGCCACAACCTTGACTTCATCTTCCTTGGGCATTAGGCATGTGGAAGAACAAGTAGTTTCTTGTGGTATCCATAAATAACAATTATATTTAGGCCTAACTCCTCTCATCAGAACATCATTCTTCTCATTTGTAACCAAACATTCTGACTTGGCGAAGTTGACTTTTAAACCTTGATCACATAACTGACTAATGCTGATGAGATTTGCAATCATTTCTTTCACAAGCAGAACATCATCTAGTCTAGGAAGATCAGTGCAACCTATCTTTCTTATACCTTTGGTTTCACCTTTAGCTCCATCACCAAACGTGACAAAACTAGTGGAATAAGAATTAATATCCACCAAATACTTCTTGACCCCTGTCATGTGTTTTGAGCAACCATTTTCAAAGTACCAGTCTTGTCTAGATAAAGCTCTAAGAGAAGTATGGGTTATAAGACTAGAGACAACAACCTCAAGTTTCCACTCCTTTATAGTTTTAATCATTACAAGATTAGCCCTAGGATATGTTGGATGTTTTGGATAACCATACAGTCTGTAGAAAAAAGGATTTACGTGTCCATATTTACCACAGTAATGACATTTCCAAGGCAAAAACTTGACTTTAGTTTGAGTTTCCTGATATCTGGCAGGATGTTGTAACATTTGGTCGAACATCATGGGCTCATAATTCCTTTCTGGAGAAATAAATTTTGTCACGTGGATTTTTCCTTGTTTATTTTGATATTGGTAATTAAAACCTATACCTTTTAAGTTTCCAGCCCCTTTTCCAACTTGAATAATTTTATCTAGCATATCAGACTCATTGTTCAACATTCTTATGGATTTGGTCATGTTTTCAAGTTTAGAAGACAATAAAGTTACCTCATTTTCAAGATCAGTGATAGTAGATAAAAGTTTCTCTTTTTTAGTCTGTAGTTGAGCTATGATTCTCTTCTGCTCTTCTCTTGTCTTACACACCTCTTCACTTCGGACACAAAGCTCTTTGTAGGAAGCAACCAATTCTTCATAAGAGACATCCTCATCACAAGAATCTTCATCAGATTCATATCGACCAGTGGAAGGTGTAACATGCTTAGCAGTTTCATCATTAGTTTTACCTTCAGAATCATCAGACAAAGAAATAGACGGGCCCTTCTTTTGTTTCTTGAGATACGTGGAACATTCTGTTCTAATGTGACCATAACCCTCACATTCATGACACTGAATACATTTTCCTTGATTGGGATTTTCTTCTTTTCTTGCTTTTCTCTGAGAATCATTGTTCTTACTGATGCCGAATGACATGTTCTTGACATCAGGTCTTGACTTTCTATCCATTTTCTTCAACGCCTTATTGAATTGCCTCCCAAGAAGCACAATGGCATTAGAAATTCCTTCATCAGTATCCAAGTCACATTGATCCTCTTCATTTTCAGTGTTGGATACAAAAGTTATGCTCTTGTTCTTCTTTCCAAATATGTCACTAATACCCAATTCAAAAGTTTGGAGTGACCCAACAAGTTCATCTACTCTCATGTTGCTGATGTCTTGGGCTTCTTCAATGGTTGTGACCTTCATGTCAAATTTCTTAGGTAAGGACCTGAGAATTTTTCTAACCAACTTTTCTTCTGACATCTTCTCTCCCAAGGCACTAGATGAATTTGTTATTTCAAGAACATTCATGTTAAAATCATGAATACTCTCATCATGTTTCATCTTTAGATTCTCAAATTTGGTAGTGAGAAGCTGAAGTCTAGACATCTTCACTTTAGATGTGCCTTCATGGGTGGTTCTGATAATTTCCCATGCATTTTTTGCCACAGTACATGTGTTTATTAACCTAAATATGTTTTTGTCAACTCCATTGAATAGTTAACTCAAAGCTTTAAAGTTTCCAAGAGCCAGTTCATATTCTTCCTTAGACTAGTCCTCTTCAGGCTTTAAGTCAGTAGTAGCCTTCCCATCTTTGTCTTTCACAACAGGATATTCCCAACCCTTGATGACAGCTTTCCAAGTCTTACGATCCATAGATTTTAGGAATACCACCATACGTGCCTTCCAATAGTCATAGTTGGTGTCATCTAAGATGGGGTGGTCTGTTAACAAATCCTCCTTCCATGGTACCAGAAAGTATCTCCCTGGAGCTCACCCAAAATAGAACAGGGTGCATGCTCTGATACCAATTGAGATTCTGGTATGCAGATATCAGATGTTGTATGTGATGTCACGACACTAATATCAGGACTTCACAGAACAATAATAGTAAGCAGATAGTAGATGTCGTATACGATGTCACGACACCAGGATCAGGACATGTCACACCAGAAACAATTACGCAGATAACATATGTCGTATACGATGTCACGACACCAGGTTCAGGATATTTCACACCATAAATAATTACAGTGTAAAAAGCAGAAAATAAATATCACAGGTCAATTGTTAACTCAGTTCGGTGCACATTCACCTACATCTGGGGACACCCAAGGCAGGAAGGAAATCCACTAAAACCGTATTTGAAGTTCTAAACAACCTCTGGTTTCACAAACTTCTCATTAATCACTACTTGTGGAATTTCTATCTAAGACTATCCTAGATATGAGACCCTTCTCACTTTCCTTCAATCACACAACAATGATAACAAGTGGAGAAAAAAGTCAAAGAATAGAAGACACACTTCCAATGAAACATAATGCACTCTTGTTTAAAAGCTCATGAGTGATTCACAATTACAACTCAATAAACTCAGTCCAATTCAAGTATCTAAGTGATACTAAAATGACTCACAAATAACAACGACAACTAAACCCTAACAATGACAATTTCCAATGCAACTTCATACTCTTCTTAGGTTTAGAATCACTCTTTAAATTTCCCTAGAATAGCATGGGCTTCAGGCTAAAAAATTAACAGAATCAAAACAAATAAAATTTGATGTCTCATTAAATGTTTCGACATCTAGTCTGCACAATCTTCTACATAATCAAATCAAATGTTTCCCTTAAATTTTTCGACATCCATTCTACACAATCTTCTGCATAATCAAATCAAATTTGATATAATGTTTCCTTAAAATGTCACAACATCCCTTTTTATGAAACAGGTGCACAACTGGAAACGAAACAATAGTTCCTAAAAAAAACCTTCTTAAACGGTCAGATATGATAGCTGAATATTCAGAGAATCTTCAGATATCTCATAATAAAATAAGTCTTCCAAGAAATAAAACAAAACCTGCAAAGATGTTTTGCTCAACATGTCACGACATCTTGCTCAACATGTTGTTGTGATACAAGTTTTAACAAAATTGTTGACAATCATAAGAACACATAACTAACAGTGATAAAAGATCACCCAAATTAATCTGGATGTTACATATAACACATAACTAACAGTGATAGAAGGTCACCCAAGTTAATTTGGATGTTACCATTATATGTCGAGAAAATTATAGTCAATCTAATCGATTGATAGAACGGTTGCGGTGGTGCAACATATAGGATTTGATGAATTCAATATGGAAAAACGTGAGAATCAAAAAATGTTTCTCATATATTGTACCACTATTCCGGTGTGGAATAGAAGATTGATGACATGTCGATACAAAACTTCTTGATACGGCTTTGTTGATCTCCAGTATAGTGAGGCGAAACCCCACTTTCAATTGGCGCAGTGTGGATTGTGGAAGATTGTTGGATTGGATCCAACGATTGATGGTGATTAAGTTGGTCGGACTTGGTGTGTGACTTTTTGGCGAGTGTCCACATGTCCACCGATCTTATGTGAGGATGTTTTGGATTGGACCTTTGGCACTAGGTCGGTCTCGCTGGCCGCTTCGCCGGCCCAAAACATGTTGGAAATAATGAAATTAACAAGCACCTTTCATAGATATCTGAAGTCGTGCCAAGGATTTGATCAAGCTTTACACCGAGAAGGGATTCTCATAATTAAGTCTAGCCAGAGTTGCTAATTCCAGTTTACAATGAAAATCAGTATTAAAGGAAATGCTTGTCTTTACTAAAAGACAATTTCAACAAATCCTGTTTGTCTTTTTTTCATCAACAATGTGTTTTCCACTATATGCAAAGTTTATTGTTGTTCCACCCTTTAATAAATTCACACATAATTATCCGTGTGCTTCATATCACAGATCATTCTTTACTAAATAACATCACTCATAATTCTATCAAAAACCAATTTCCAACAGAAATACCAGTTTGTAATATTGTACATTTGATTTCCTGGTACTGTCTAAACAAACACTATGAAAAGAATCAATCTAAACAAATAATGTACACTTCAATATCAAGTTCAAGACCAAAATTGTATATTTGACCTTTAAAATTGAAAGCACTATCTATCTATCCATTCTTTTGTTTCTTGTTGTTATAGAATGCATGAACATAATCTGTTAAAGGCGACAATTGAATTTTGAAGCGCGTTGCAATAGAAAGATATGCACAAGATAGACCTACATACAACTTGAAGCCGATATGAGAAAAAAATGTAAAATAAGTAAACAAGGCAGTAAAAGAAACTATCAAGATCAAAGTGAGAAGGCACTTGAAGGTCGAGATTCCCTCTTCATTAAGTTGGTTGGGGAAATGGCCTTGAATCTTGAAATCAGAGAGCAATTGGTCCTTGATTTGGAATGCATTCATTAGCCAAGAAGCAGCTTTTGTTTCAGAAACTGGAATCTCAACTACAGGAATACGCCGAATATGCATGTGTACTTCTGAAGGATCGAGCCCAAAAACGTTGTCCAGAAAGGAAGGACACTGATTCTTGTATGCTATTGTCACGTCGTATACTGCATGTGATCGAGAAACAAAGTTTAATTTAACATTCTTAAAAGTTTAACAAATTTTTAATAGATAAGAGACATGAGGGAGTGTTGGATTGCATCATGCAGGCGAAATCTGATGCATTCACGAGCTGAGTACACCGGTGGTCGTTGAATTAAGATCAGATAGTTCAAATTTCAAACTCGGTATTTTAGATTAATTTCCCGTGCAGTAATATGGAGCATTAACATAATGCATATAACATATACACTCAAAGGTATATGGTTGAATTTCCGTTGCAAACGGATGTTCTGGTCTTAATTAACATAACTGCACTATGAAGCATGGCTGCTTCTAAGTGTCGTGTCAAGAAACCGAGCCGTCACCTGCTCTTGGCTGAATAATTGGACCTTTTGCTTTTCGGGACAAATAGCAAAATGATGTCTCTTAACATTTTTTTAAGCTTATCACAGAATTGAACGAGTAACATAGAAAATAAAAGGAACAGGATTTGTAAGAAAAACCTGCGTCCAACGAGCCTCGTAGAGCTTCCAAGCAAGTGTGAAACCCCTTTGTTTTTGGAAGTAATACATTCGTCAGCACCGGAAGCCCAACTTCAGCAGCAAACTTTTGACCGCTTTTACACTTCTTCTCACTACACAAAAAGCAAATCATACATCAAATGAAACAATTTATGGTATTGAAATGAATTTATCATGTTATCAATGATAATGATCACACTTGGAAACGAAAATACGAGATCCTAGGTGAGAGGGATTTACGTATAATCGGTTCCTTCAGGAAAAATAGATAGCCATAAAGGATCTTTGGGATCCTGAAATGTTGAAAGATTTTGTTGCAATATTTTCTCATCTATCTCCCACTTCCTCTCCACTGCAATGAATTCCAGAATCTGAAATCCCCAACCGAAAATCGGCAATTTCATTAAGCTACTCTTAAGGATATATTTTATAAATCCTAGTCTTCCCTTTCGAAGCGCAAGATCCCACAAGTACATCCAATCAACCTCAGTTCTGTGATTGGCAATAAGTAACACACGTTCCCTCATCGGAATACTATCGCCAGAAAACACAACTTTAGTTTTGTTTATCTTTTCGAAAAGAAACGGCCACATAGATAACCAAAGTCCAAAGAAGAATGACACTGCCTTCCTACTATAACGAACGCTGAAAAGCCGCAATCCTACAACTGCAAGCGGCGAAAGATATACTAAACACATGAAAGCTGTTGAAAGAAACACCACCAAGCATATCACACCCCTTATAAACCTAAGAACAGTCAAAGGACGGTGCTTTAATCTAGTATCGGATTTGAGAGGCGCGCAAACTTCCATCTTCTTTAACGAACCGCTGAAAAACCTCCCTTCTGCAACAAGGTACTTCAATGTTAAGGTAATTCTCAATATTCTGGACAACTATAACAGCAATAGAATAAATCCTCACTTATTTACAATAAGCTAAATGGGAATTGGGAAGTGAGGAATCTAACATAATAAGTTCCCCTGGTTCTAAATGCATTCTATATAAGTCAAATGCAAGGTTTTTAAAAACGGCCGTGATAAAACGGTATCAGCAGGTGCCAGTACCGTTATTCATTGTGTCTTTATGAAAGAACAAATTGTGGTTAAATCACACTGTGACGACTGCAATCAGTGTCACAACACCTGTACCGACCGAAACTGCTAGAGCCTTTACACAACCGCAACAACGACTGTGACCATCATTTAAAACTTTGGTTAAATGCAGTAGCAGCATGATCCACAGGTGCATGAAATCCTAATGTTCCAAGTAAGCATAAATACTGTAATTAATTAAATTAAATGCAGTAGCAGCAAGAACATCATCATAAGCAGAAAATGGCAACAAAAAAAAATCAGAAAAAGAAATTCAGCTAAAAAATCAAAATGCTAACAGATGATTCTCAAAACCTTCATGATTTCAGCTAAAAAAACAAAATGCACATAATAGTTAGTCCCAAAATTCTACCATGTGGATTAGAAAAATGAAACCCTAAATTCCAATCTATTTAGAAAAAGAAAAGTAGTCAGCACTTATCAGCGAATAATCACGTTTAGAATCGGAAATCTTGTTCAAGAAGCTTGGTAGAGTAAATCACAAAATCAAAATACCTGAAATCGGTAATTCAGAAAATTTGAATCTGAATGTTGAATTGAATTAGTATCACACTCTAAAATCGTAAAACAAAACAAAAAAACGAAATTGAATTCACGCATACGAAAAATTAAACCAGAAAGTTGACAAAAAAAAAGCGAGTTAGATCGAGCAACTAACGAGTTTAAATTAATAAAAGTTAAAATAAAATAAAATAATATATATGAATGAATAATTGAATAAAAATAAAATGATGATGAGTAATTAGGATCGACTCACCTTGAGAGAAATAATTTATTTTGTTGTTTGTTTTATGTTTCTGTGTTATTTTGTGGTTGTTGTTGTATATGTATATATATATTTGTTAATTTGATTGGAAACGAAGAGAGAAAGAAAAATGAGAGTAATGAAATGAATGAAACAGGAGTTTTGTTTAGTTTGGTTCGGTTCGGTTACGTCGGAATCAGAAATTGGGATTGTAATCACCAGCGGTGAACCTCACTGAGATCTACAGTAGTACTATTCATTGTGTTTCTTGGTCAACTTGGGATCTTGATTCCTCTGTCTTGTTTGTACTTTTGTGGTCCAACATGTTTTTTTGTTCTTTTTTTGTTATTAAAACTTTCAACAAAATTGTGCTTACAATCGCTACTTTTTTGTGGAAGTATCCTATAGTAGTAGGACACTGTCTACAAAGAGGGACTTTTATTTATTTATTTATTTATTCAGTTTTGGTCAAAAATCTTAACATTATTCAAATATTTAGTTATGTGTTTAAACTAATCTTTTTAACTGTATTTAATCAGATTAAGTGCAGAAGAATATAAGATTTTATGATTTTTCATATCAATTGTTTTGTTAAATGAATTGAAAATGATGAATTTAAAATCATGAAACATATAGAATGCTCTCCAACACGCAATAAAACTAATCAAAAATTATAAAAGTTAATTTTTTAATGTTAATTCTGACAAATTAGGTTAAAATTACCCCACATTTTCTGACATGGAACACGACACATCTGTTAGATCATATCTAACTGTATATAAATATATCAAATATGAGTTTAATAGTTGTATGTATCTTCTTTCATGGATAAATCTTTAAACTAAATGTTTATTCTTCTTTTGACGTAACGTTGATCATTGATAATATATATTTGAGATTAATTACTATATACCGTCAGTGTAAAAAGTTTTACATCGACGATTCATCACCATCATCCGTTTCTATTATTTTATAGATTTTTAAAATAAAAGTCAAACTTCTTTTAATATCCGACGTCTATGATTAACTGACGGTGTAAAATTCTTTTACACTGTCAATGTATTTCAATTAAACTCTATATTTTTTTTTTAAATTCATGTGAATTGGATTCCAGTGGTTCACCAACATTAATATAGATTTCAAAATTTATCAATTAAGTCAATCTATTTTTGATGATATATTATTTAATTTAAACATAATTTTAATTTGTTTATTTTTAAAATATAAATTAAATTTTAATCTTTTTATTTTAAAAATATATTTGTTAGTTTCTTAATTTTAATTTTTTATATGATTATCAATTTATTTTAAGTCAACTTTACTGATGTGACAATATTTTAGATGGACAAATTTTTATGAAAATCTTCAATATACTACATAAATATTAAATTTGTTTATCTATACAATATCACATCGTAAGTCTCTAAAATTAATTAGAAAAGATGATAAAAATTTAAAAATTATAAATTTCATATAAAAATGGGTTTGGTTTTATAAAAAAATAGGTATAAAAATAAGAAATATTTAGAGAAGTCGAAAAATCAAATAATTAATTGTGTTTATGAGTTAAAAATATTTAATACAAATACTTTTTGGGTCAAAATATAAAATATTGTTTAAATAAGTATGTGGGTGAAGTCTAGCACAAAATGTTTGACAATTCATATTATGATATGACCCACCACACCAACCACATTGCTTTTGGTTGTGAATAGAATGTTCTTCGTTGGAGTGTTAAGGAATCATTCGAGGAAGCTTCCCTAGCAGCCATGGAATAGGATTTGTAAATTAATGGGACAATAGTATCTTATCTCATTGTAGTTGTAGTTATGATGTTTCCCATGGCGTTAAGAATAATTTGTCGACACAAGTTACTATCAATGATTGATATTGGACATCTTGAAAAAAACAGGACAACAAGTTTGCAATAGGATGTTTCAAAGGCAAATATTCGCCACCTCTAGAATCTCATTAAATTTTTATTTTATTTTAAATCGGCTTTGTGATCTCTATTAGTGGATAGTTAATTTAAAGATAGAATAATTTTTTTTATCGACTGATCCAACACAAGAATTGATTGTATCCCATAGTATTTAAATATAGAATTTTAAGCTACTCTTATGACTCAAACCTCCACTACTAGATCAATCCTCAATGATTATCCCATTAAAAACATTTAAATTCTATTAACTTAAAAATAGTTTGACATTCAATTCTATCAATAAGTTGTTAAATTTGATTTAAGTATTGAACCTATTAAATTTAAACTTAAAAACTAGATTAATTAATTAAACTAGATACAAATTCATATATATATATATATATATATATATATATATATATATATATATATATATATATATATATATATATATATATATATATATATATATATATATATATATATATATATATATATATATATACTCAAGGTTTTTTTATAGGTTTCAGAAAAATATTGTGCTCTTATACAATTTATGTTTGAGGGTTTGCCTACATGTTTGATCTATTGGTTCAAGTCATCAAGATGAGTCAGATTGTATTCTGTATCCAATAAAGTTTGGCCTTGAATTGTACTTTGTCCAACAGAACATGGTTGAGCTGAAGAAACTGATAGCTCAAGTAGATCATGCCAATCCAAAATTAATATAGATGGAATATTTGAATTAAGAAATGAGAAATAATACTTTTATGGTTGATTGAGAGCATCAGGACATAGAATATATCAATCAAATATGATTGTCAATTACCATTAGAAGATCACACTAACTAAGGACACTCACCTTAAATGGTTTATGATAGATCTTGAGTATGAATGAGTATACTATATAAGGACTAAAAAGATGATTGCAAATGAAAAAGATATATAAAATTCACAGAGCATCCAGTTGAGACTTTATTGTCCTCGCTCGTAAAGTTATCATTCATGTATTTTTACAAGTACATTAAACGCCCATTACGGGTCCTGGTAAAATTGACTTGGATAATGTAACACTCTAAACCCTGAAACAGATAAATCATAGAATAATCCAATTATTGATCATAAAACACATGTTTAGGATGTGACTCATCATAAAATAACACTTATTCCATAACACTCATCAACTAAGGAAAAACATTTTAACACACCTGTCATCGCATGCTCACTTTCATTTAGGGTATCATCGCAACTGAAATCATCAAATAAGCATGTTTTGCAATAATTAAGTCTCATTAAAATACCTTATTTGAATTAAAACAATGTGGAAAAAGTCTATATTATAACATAAACTCAAAACGTCACAAGTATAGCATACGACTCTCGATTAGCAAAAACAAAAACTGAATAAAAACAATTAAATGTTTCAACCTCGATGTTATAAGATCAGAGCAAAACTTCTAAAAGAACGATCAATTAAATGAAGTAACACCATGAGCTAACTTCCACTTACAATAGCAAACTCTACTCCTGGATATCTGCAAGATGTCCATGGTGGACAACATGAAATCAAATGGGGTGAGAAACAAAAAACCAATATAAATAGTGTAAAGAATGCTAAGGTAGAGAATACACAACAAAGACGCGTTCATTACACATCCAACAACAACATGTTCTCACACTCAAATCATGATAACATTTGCATATTCACATTCAATCAACTACATATGCAATCATGTACGTAAATGTACTTCATAACTGACTCATTATGCATGTGGTATCATTCATAAACACTCTGATTCATCTCGCTTCTGATCCCCACCATAGGACCAGAGTACACCAAACTGTTACCATCACCATAGGTAACATTTCATTGATTCCCACCTAAAATCGGATACTCGCTTCCGGTCCCCGCCAAGGACCAAAGCACACCAAAGTTCGTTATCATCACCATAGGTAACGTTTCATTGATTCCCACATAAAACTGGCTACTCACTACCGATCCATACCACCATATCAGAGCACACCAAAACTAGACCGAAGTCCGTACACCATGATGCATGACTCTTAACAACGTGCATTATCACCAAAAAGATCACCATACACATCTCACCTTTTATGCATCATATCATTCGTCATACGCAACAATCAATCAATGTTACGACATCAATAAAACAACAATAAACAGTAGCAAATCAACAATGGTAACTTCATAAGTATTTATTCATGTTACTTCACCAAAACAACAACACATCATCATATAACCATAACGATTTGCTAACCGACCACACAGGTTAACACAAACATCTCTGTAGTATGCACATTACGACCTCTCAACTATCTCACCAAAACAACAACACATCATCGTATAACCATAACAATTCTCTAACCGGTCACACAGGTCAGCACAAACATCTCTTCAAATGGCGCGTCATTTGGACCTACGGATCAAAATTTATGGCATAAATCATCGGGTAATTACATATGAAATTTTCGTCAAGTATTCAGGTTGTACCCTCATATTCAGCCTCTGAAAACATTATCATTTTATAGTAATTCACGTTAGCTTTCCAACACTTTGAACCGCGTCTCGTTCCAAGTTATGCAACTCATGTTACACTAAAAAAATGTCTCACTTAGTACAAAATCCAAGAGCTGCAACGGTCGCCCGTAGCACGTACTACGGCCCGTAGCACTCCCTATAACTCAAAAATGTTGTTTTTGCGAATTTCCCCCGTTATAGCGCTTCTGGAGCTCCGGTTCTGATTCAGTAAAAACCAGAACGCTCAGAATTCATCGTATAATAATTATAAAACTATTTTAACATCAAACAACATCAAATATACAAAATCAACATCAAATAGTCATCAATTATTTGTCGTCTTTTAACATCTAACTCAATAATACATCATTTATCTATGACTAACATGCAACTCACTTAATTCATCATGGATACATCATAGCAATATATATAAACACAAGATCCATCAATAATTTTCATAAATTCATCATAAATCATTCATAAGAAGAAAAACCTAAGAACCATGATGAGGTTAAGGACTCCTCATCACTACCCCATCTTGTAATACACCTAATTGATAGCTTTTTCTTCTCCCTTACCTTAGATTTCCAGCAATTGATGATGAATAAAGCAATCTATATGGTTCCTTCTTCAAAATCCTAGCTTTTATTGTTTCTTTCCTTTTGCCTCTTTTCTCAAATTTTACATACTGACAAACTAGGTTAATCTTCTCTTACTCCCAATATATCCTTAAGGTTTTCTACACACTTCTTTCTAATTACCTCATTAACTCTTAACTTTCTTAATTCACACAATTGTCCCAACTCTCTAACTCATTGCTCCCCTTTATTTCTCCAAATCTCACAAATGGCTCAATTCTATTATTTTACTATTAATTTAATTAATTCGAATAAAATACTATTTATTTTAATAATTAATTAAAATTCTAGTCAATTCTAAACAATTACACCAAACTCTTACTCTCTCTATACCTATACTTCAAGGACACTTACCCATTACCACCACACAACAAATAATTAAAACACCAATTAATCAAATAAAATTCTAAATAATCCACTTAAAATAATTAATCAAATTCGGGGTGTTACAGGTAACACAAATAGATCTCTACAAAGTCTGATCCCATCTCACAATGGCGAGGGTTATCACCAGTAGCTACAACAATGAATGAGATGCCATAATGAAGATGTTAGTTGCTATGGAAGAGTTGTGTCTCCAAAACGAAGCACTACGTGAGAGTGTATGTGACCTACAACCATAACACGCAGAGCCATAGTTGATCGAGCAAGAAGAGCCCATGGATCCTGAACCCCTTGAGGTGAAAACCTAGGACTCTTCACTCCCTAACAACTTCAAACAACCATTTGTGGTATCATTTGATGTCAATAGCGATCCCCTAGAGCACATAATCATAATCAACACCCAAATGTCTATTATTAGGGTGGATGATTCGTTGAAGTGCAAGTTGATGGCTGGAATGTAAAGAAAGCCACCCTTTAGAGGTATATAAGTCTCCCAAGGTTCTCGGTGTCAAGTTAATGAGATCTAACAAGAAAGGTGGTCCACCATTTTTCAGCTAACAAGTGATAAGTGTTGGATTTACGTAAAAAAACGTTGGTACTTATTTATTTATTTTGCAAGCGAACAATATACAAACCTACAATTTATCTATGAAAAGTGATATAACATATGTGTGGACTTTCCTAGTATGTATCTAAAAAAACACGTAAAAAGAACTGGAAAATTAAGATTCATAACACAAAGACCAAGCCAAAGCAAAACCCTAACATTCAAGGCTCGCTAGGCCCCACCAAAAACGCACTAGGGGAGGAAAATGAGGCCATATGGCATATACAAGTTCAAGTATTTCATGGTGAAACCAGGGTTTGTACACTATGCACATAGGCGTACGCTTATCGAGGCAAGGCGACTATGGCCACCTATCAGACAACTAGCATTACTTAATGGAGAATAAAATAATCTCGTTAGGCGCAAGGGCATTGCGCCTAAAAAGGGGTCAAAATTCTTGCCTATAAATAAAGATATATAATTCATTGCAAAGGGAGTTTTAATGGAGTGAGGTAATACAAAATTGGAGTAGGTTCACATTGGTCTATAACAAGAGAATAAGATAGGGATGCTTATGGCATAAGCATTGCTCAAATGACAGGGAAAATAAACTGCCAAGAACAACTTCGCGGGATTACCGCCAATTACGATGAGTAAGTAAGGATAAAAATATCTTTGTTGGAGGTTGGATGTAGTTAATACATTCATGTATTAAATAGGTCATGATGTTTTATGTAATTTTACTCAAGATTTAATATTGATGACTCTTTAATCTTAGTGTATGTTTTAAATTTTCTATATAAAACTTGTTTTCATAGTATGACTTGACATTCAAAATGTATTTATCATTACTAGATTCAATATAATCATCTATTAAATAATAATGCCTATACATAGAGTTAGGCTCAATATACGCACGTACTATAGTCGAATTGACATGGAGTCCTACTGCTTATAATTGTTGGAATGCAATGCTTTGTGTTGGTTAATAGACCTAGATATTAGTTACTCTCTATGTCTCATAATAAATGTCTTATTTGAGTTTTAAGTGATTCTTAAGAAAATGATTAGAGGTGTTGATTTTAATGATAAAATAAGTATCATTTACTAGAATGCCCTTTTTAAATATAGTTAGTAGAATTGTTGAATAGAGTGAAAGTTAATAAATAACAATATAGTAGTAGAAAAATAATAATAAATGTTGCATTGGAATGATAAAGAAAGAGATATTTTGAGACAAGGAAAAAATGTAAATGAGACAATTTTTAAGAGACGAGGGAGTATTAGGCAATACACTAATCTCACGACGTTAATACCGGCATGAGATATGAAAAAGAGCAACAGGTGTTAATATTAATAGCTGAGTAGTGGAGCATATTACTGACCTATGGTTGTACATGATAAATACGTAAGAGCGAAATCTACCCCTAACAAGTTTTCTTAGTGTTAACACTGAAATCTTCATTTTACTTTTTGTCATTTATTTTCTATTATTTATTTTCATACATCAAAATAAATATAAACTATTCTCTACTTAGAATCATAAAAATTGCTTAGCGGGCTTTGACAACCACCAATCTATGTGTATGTGATAATTATAAAACTTACTTTTGTTGTTCAACGAACAACAAGCATAGAAAGGTTTCTACAACAAGCATGTTTAATGTTTGCTAGGTCAATTATGAGTCCTTGCGCATGAATATTTGTCCAGGTTTAATGCGGTACCATCAAGAACACCAACCCAAATCAAGAAATATTCATCAGAGCTTTTCAGAACAACGTTAATGGCAGGGACTTCAATGGGTCCTTAGTCCATATGCTGATAGCCTTGATAGAAGAGATGATAGAGATAACACACTGTTATATTAAGGAAAAACAAAGCAATGCCAAAAAGAGAACTTGATATGCAAGAAGTGAAGAAGCGGAAAATATGAAGCATCCAACAAACGAATAAACCATAACACAATACCAATGTGAGAGTCTCTTAATGATCGGTAACATCTTTATATTAAAACCTTCCTTTTGGGGCTATAATAACCAATTATTTGATGCATCTAATCAATCAGCCTGACTGATTTGACCATTAATTTGGCTCATAGATTATTTCCATCTTGAGCCAATTTTCTCCTAACTTCATTTCACACTAGAATTCAGAGTTTTCATAATTCTTTACAATTTATCTATGTCTTTAAATA